>NC_069504.1:463037306-463209806 GCF_027579735.1 Bombina bombina | reverse complement strand
ATCAAGCGTTCAATCTCCAGGCAGTCAGCTGCAGAGAAATTAGATTTGGATGTTGGAACGGACCGTGAATAAGAAGGTCATGTCTCAGTGGCAGTTTCCACGGTGGCAGAGATGACAATTCCACCAGATCTGCATACCAAGTCCTGCGCGGCCACGCAGGCGCTACCAAGATTACCGAAGCCCTCTCCTGTTTGATTCTGGCAATCAGACTAGGTAGGAGAGGAAAAGGAGGAAACACATAAACCAGGTTGAACGACCAAGGTACTGCTAGAGCATCTATCAGTACTGCTTGAGGATCCCTCGATCTGGACCCGTAACAAGGAAGTTTGGCATTCTGACGAGATGCAATCAGATCCAATTCTGGTGTGCCCCATTGATGAATCAATTGTGCAAACACCTCCGGATGGAGCTCCCACTCCCCCGGATGAAAAGTCTGTCGACTTAGAAAATCCGCTTCCCAGTTCTCCACTCCTGGGATATAGATTGCTGATAGATGGCAAGAGTGAGTCTCTGCCCATCGAATTATTTTGGAAACCTCTATCATCACTAGAGAACTCTGTGTTCCCCCTTGATGATTGATATATGCTACAGTCGTGATATTGTCCGACTGGAATCTTATGAATTTGGCCGAAGCCAGCTGAGGCCACGCCTGAAGCGCATTGAATATCGCTCTCAGTTCTATAATATTTATTGGAAGGAGAGCCTCCTCCTGAGTCCACACACCCTGTACCTTTAAGGAATTCCAGACTGCACCCCAGCCCAATAGGCTGGCGTCCGTCGTCACTATGACCCATGCTGGCCTGCAGAAACACATTCCCTGGGACAGATGATCCTGTGACAACCACCAAAGAAGAGAGTCTCTGGTCTCTTGATCCAGATTTATCTGAGGAGATAAATTTGCATAGTCCCCATTCCACTGTCTGAGCATGCATAGTTGCAGTGGTCTGAGATGCAAGCGAGCAAACGGAACTATGTCCATTGCCGCTACCATTAATCCAATTACCTCCATACACTGAGCCACTGACGGCCAAGGAATGGAATGAAGAGCTTGGCAGGTGGTTAAGATCTTTGATTTTCTGACCTCCATCAGAAAAATTCTCATGTCTACCGAGTCTATCAGAGTTCCCAGGAATGGAACTCTTGTGAGGGGGACAAGTGAACTCTTCTTTATGTTCACCTTCCACCCGTGAGATCTTAGAAAAGCCAACACGATGTCCGTGTGGGATTTGGCTAGTTGGTAAGTTGACACCTGAATCCAGATATCGTCCAGATAGGGTGCCACTGCTATGCCCCGCAGCCTTAGAACCGCCAGAAGGGACCCTAGCACTTTTGTGAAAATTCTGGGAGCTGTGGCCAACCCAAAAGGAAGAGCCACAAACTGGTAATGCTTGTCCAGGAAGGCGAACCTGAGGAACTGGTGATGATCTTTGTGGATAGGAATGTGAATATACACATCCTTCAAATCCACGGTGGTCATATATTGACCCTCCTGGATCATTGGTAAAATTCTCCGTATGGTCTCCATCTTGAAGGATGGGACTCAGATCTAAAATCGGTCTGAAGGTTTCTTCTTATTTGGGAAACACGAACAGATTGGAGTAAAACCCCTGCCCTGCTTTTGGAACTGGGCAGATTACCCACATAGTATATAGGTCTTCTACACAGCGTAAGAACGCCTCTATTTTTGTCTGGTTTACAGACAACCGTGAAAGATGAAATCTCCCCCTTGGAGGAGAATCTTTGAATTCTATAAGATACCCCTGGGTCACAATTTCTAATGCCCAGGAGCCCTGAACGTCTCTTGCCCAAGCCTGAGCGAAGAGAGAAAGCCTGCCCCCCACTAGATCCGGTCCCGGATCGGGGGCTGCCCCTTCATGCTGTCTTGGGAGCAGCAGCGGGCTTCTTTGCCTGTTTACCTTTATTCCAGGTCTGGTTAGGTCTCCAGACTGACTTGGATTGAGCAAAATTCCCCTCCTGCTTTGTGGCAGGGAAGGAGGTAGCGGGACCACCTTTGAAGCTTTGAAAAAGGACGAAAATTATTTTGTTTGTTCCTCATTTTATTTGTCTTATCCTGAGAAAGGGCATGGCCTTTTCCTCCAGTGATGTCGGAAATGATTTCCTTCAGTTCAGGCCCGAATAGGGTCTTACCCTTGAAAGGAATAGCTAATAGCATAGATTTTGACGACACATCAGCAGACCAGGACTTAAGCCATAACGCTCTATGCGCTAAAATGGCAAAACCTGAATTCTTTGCCACTAATTTAGCCAGTTGAAAAGCGGCATCTGTAATAAAAGAATTAGCTAGCTTGAGAGCCTTAATTCTATCTAAAATATCATCCAATGGGGTCTCAACCTTAAGAGCCTCCTCAAGAGCCTTGAACCAAAAAGCAGCTGCAATAGTTACAGGAACAATGCACGCTATAGGTTGCAGAAGAAAACCTTGATGAATAAATATTTTCTTTAGAAGACCTCTAATTTATTATCCAGCAAAAATCCCCTCCTATAGGATCTTTGAAAGCACAACTGTCCTCAATAGGTATAGTTGTACGCTTAGCCAGGGTAGAAATAGCTCCCTCCACCTTAGGGACCGCCTGCCATGAATCCGGAATGGTGTCAGATATGGGAAACATTTTCTTAAAAAGTAGGAGGGGAACGCGTGGTCTATCCCATTCCTTAGTAACAATGTCCGAAATCCTCTTAGGGACCAGAAAAACAGTGTAATTAGGAACCTCTAGATATCTATCCGTTTACACAATTTTTCTGGTGGAATTACAATAGGGTCACAATCATCCAGAGTCGCTAAAACCCCCCTGAGCAACAAGCGGAGGTGTTCAAGCTTAAACTTAAAAGCCGTCATATCTTAGTCTGTTTGAGGGAACATCTTTCCTGAATCAGAAAGCTCTCCCTCAGACAGCAATTCCCCCACCCCCAATTCAGAACATTGTGAGGGTACATCGGAGATGGCTAATAAAGCGTCAGAGGGCTCAGCATTTACTCTCATACCGGACCTACTGCGCTTCCCCTGCAAACCAGGCAGTTTAGATAATACCTCTGTGAGGGTAGTAGACATAACTGTGGCCATATCTTGCAGGGTGAAAGAATTAGACGCACTAGAAGTACTTGGCGTCGCTTGTGCGGGCGTTAAAGGTTGTGACACTTGGGGAGAAGTAGATGGCATAACCTGATTCTCTTCTGACTGAGAATCATCCTGAGACATACTTTTATCAGCTAAAATATGTTCTTTGCAATGTAAGGCCCTTTCAGTACATGGACACATTTTAAGTGGGGGTTCACCAATGGCTTCTAAACACATGGAACAGGCTTCAAAACACTTTATTTAGTGAAAAAAATAACAATCTGAAAAAAAACGGTACTGCGTCTTTAAGAGAAAAAAAAGCATACAATTTTTTCCAAAACTGCTTGAAAACAATAAAATTGTCCCAATTTTATGATAGAAGCATTACAACTCTGCAGCTAAGTTTGCCCCACAAGGAAAGGAATACTTAACCATTACTAGAAAAAACGGAAAATTATAAAACATTTATTTCAACAAAAAGCACCCCCTGAACCTTGCCACAGCCCTGCTGTAGTGCCTACCTGCCCTCAGGGGTCTGTAAAACCGGGTTAAACCTTTGATTTGGCCCAATACAGCTCACAAAGGCCCACCGGAGTTGGAGCTTGCTTGAGAAAAACAACTGCGCAACTGAGGCGCGAAAATAGGCCCCGCCCATCTCACTCGATGTCTCACAGCCTAAATTAACCACACTAGAGCGGTCTAAAACCTAGCCATGTGGATTCATATACCCTTAAATGAAGCCATGTGTACCCTTCTTAATAAAGCATAAAAACGTCTCTCCTTTAAAAAAAGTTATTACACTCCCAGACATGTAAACGTTTGCCCACAAACATTCTAACATCAGTGTCAACCATTTTTATATAGTCCATATATGCAAGCTCAGTAATACCCCTCTTTATACTTTAGGATTACTGCTTACCCTCTCCCTCATAGGGATACTGTCAGCCAATTCGGAAATGACACAGTCTCTCCAGAAAAAAAATGACTGAACATACCTCACTGCTTATAGCATGAAAAACGTTCCTCACACTGAAGTTTCTTAAGTACTCCTCAGCCATTCTGTGGGAACTACACTGGATCTTAGTAACAACTGCTAAGATCATCAGCCTCCAGGCAGAAGTCTTCATCCATCTGCTGCCTGAGGGAAAATAGTACACACCGGTACCATTTAAAATAAAAAAAAATAAAAAAACTCTTGCTTGAAGAAAATAAAAACTAACATTTTATCACCTCTTTCACTTTACCCTTCCTAGTACTTAAGAGGCAAAGAGAATGACTGGGGGGTGGAGTCAAGGGAGGAGCTATATAGACAGCTCTGCTGTGGTGCTCTTTGCCACTTCCTGTTAGCAGGAGGATAATATCCCACAAGTAAAGGATGAATCCGTGGACTCGTCGTATCTTATAGAAGAACTTTAACAAACAAATACAGGGGGAATTGGGAGCCCTGTTCCCATGGGAGCTTACAATCTAAATGGGTAGGAGGGTGAGAAACAGGAGGTGAGGACTGCAAAGGTGGGAATTATGTTAGTGTGGAGTTAGATGAGGGCAATTAGGCATTTTGAATTTAATTCTGCTGTGAAAGGGGAGGCTATGAAAGGGGAGCCAGTGAAGGGACTCACAGAGGGGTGCAGCGGATACAGAGAGTCGGGAGAGGAGGATTAGCCTAGCAGAGGCATTTAGGATGGAGAGAGTGCAGGGGTGGATAGGTACATCTGAGTATAATCAGCATTGAGGTGATAGTTGAAGCCATGGCTACTGAAAAGTTTACCCAGTGAGGAAGTATAAATAGAGAAGAGTAGAGGGCCTAGAAGAGAGCCTTGAGGTACTCCAAAAGACAGAGGCAATGAAGAGGAGTCGCCGCCAGCAAATAAGACAGAAAAAGGACCTATTAGAGAGATAAGAGTGGATCCAGGAGAGGGCAATGTCACAGAGCCCAAGGGAGCTGAGAGTCTGTAGGAGGAGGGGATGGTCAACAGTGTCAAAGGCAGCGGACAGGTCAAGTAAGATAAGTATAGAATAGTGGCCATTGATTTTAGCAGAAAAAAAAGATTGTTAGTAACCTTGGTGAGGGCAGTCTCAGTTGAATGTTGGGGACGGAAGCCAGATTGAAGGGGGTCTAGCAATGAGTTGGAGGATAGGAAGTGGGTTAGGCGATCGAAAACTAGTTTTTCCAGGACTTTTGAAGCTAGCGGAAGCAGTGATATGGGGCGGTAGTTTGCAGGAGAATTGGGGTCGAGGGAGGGTTTTTTGATTATGGGGGTGACCTTTGCATGTTTGAAGGATGATTAAAATGAACCAGTAGTAAGGGATCAGTTGAATATATAAGTAAGAGCTGGGGTGAGGGTAGAAGACAGAGAAGGTATTAGATGTGAAGGGATAGGGTCAAGTGGGCAGGTAGTGAGGTGTGAGGAAGACATTAGGGAACTCACTTCATTCTCAGTGGTTGGAGGGGGAAGGTTGCAGTCTTGTGGTGGGATGTTAATTTAGATGGTAAATGTTTTGTTGAAAAAGTAGTCTGCCAAGTCTTGAGTACTAAAGGCAGATGAAGGGGGTGATGCAGGTGGATAGAGGAGAGTGTTGAAAATGCAGAAGAGACGTTTGAGAAGATATGAGAAAAGATAAGTAGTTTTGCTTGGCTAAGTGAAGGGCAGAGGAATAAGAATAAAGACTGAACTTATAGTGTAGGAAATCGGGTTCAGAGCGGGATTACCTCCAGGCACGTTCAGCAGCACAGGAGCATCTTTGTAGATAGCGTGTTTGCTGAGAGTGCCAGGGCTGGAGTGGACAACGTGGGATTTTGTGTATTTGTGGAGGAGCAAGGGTGTTGAGTGCAGAGGAGAGAGTGAGTATTGTTATAGTGGTTTGTAGCAAGGTCACGGCAGGATTCTGTGGAAGTGTGCGGAAGGCGTTTTTGAATAAGGTAAGAAAGTTGGAAATGATCCATAGTGTGCAGATTTCTACAAGTGCGGGGGCGGGGAGAGAAATAGGTTTAGCATGTACATTGAGATTATAGGTGAGCAGATGGTGGTCTGAGATATCATGGATATATTATCTATATTATAGATATATGGACCATAACCCATAAAGTTATGAGCCGGGGTACAATTCTAGGAGCTACTGGCTCCTGGGTTTGTCAAGCCCTGAATTAAATATGTGACAAGATCTGTGCATTAGATGGAGAAATACTATAAAACTATCTCCTAGAACTTCAAACATTTTAAATGTTTTTTTTTTAGAAAACACTCTGAATATAAAATACTCACCGGTTTCTCTGTTTCAGGATATATGTGAATAGCAATGTACACGTAAATAACTCCCACATCACCATTAGACCTATACGGTATTAATCATTTTACATAATCTCTGAATGCTTCATGAACATTTAAGCATATCATCTGTCAAACAAAAACAAAAAAAAAGTTAGTCAAAATTGATGCATAACCTGCATAATGATCTTAAAATAAATCTGAGTTTGGCAAACTGTCAGCTCAGAACACAATTTAACAAGCAATATAGGTTATTATAAAACATGGGAAAAAAAAGAAACTAATGATTTGCAAATAACCCAAGCTATACAAAAACTGATGACTATCTAAAGGGACAGCAAAGTCAAAACGTAACATTCATCGTTCAGATAGAATGTGTGGTTTTCAAAAGCTTTCCAATTTACTTCTATTATCAAATTTGCTTTGTTCTCCTGGTATATTTTGTTGAAAAGTAAAGCTTGGTAGGGCAATAGGAGCTTAGGTGTGTACAAGCTTATTTAGAAGTCTATGGCAGTGTTTGAAACTATGTATAACATTGCTATAAGCACTAAATGTAGCTCTTTTGCCCCTGTTACAGAGGAAGAAGTTTCTGCCCTTATACTATCCTCTCACCTCACTACCTGTCCCCTCGACCACATCCCCTCACAACTACTCCCCTTCCTCTCTTATATCCTTACCCCTATACTCACACACATCTTCAACCTCTCCCTCAGCACTGGTATAGTTCCCACATCTCAAACATGCATTAGTCACAACTATCCTCAATAAACCTTCTCTCGATCCACCCTCCCCATCCAACTACCGCCCTATTTCCCTACTCCCTTTTGCCTCAAAGCTTCTTGAAAAGCTAGTATATGCACGTCTATCCCATTTCCTTACATTAAGCTCCCCCCTTGATCCACTGCAATCTTGATTTTGCCCCCTTCACTCAGACACAGCAATTGTTAAGGTTACCAACGACCTACTTACAGCAAAATCCAAAGGCCACTTCTCTCTACCTATCCTCCTTGATCTGTCTGTAGCCTTTGATACTGTCAACCACCCTCTTTTGCTCCATACCCTCTAATCCTTTGGCATCTGCGACACAACTCTCTCTTGGTTCTCTTCCTATCTGTCTAACCTTACCTTTAGTGTAGCCTTCTCTGGGGCATCCTCTGCGCCATTACCGCAAGGCTCTGTCCTCGGTCCCCTTCTCAATCTACATATCATCATTAGGTTCCTTAATAAAGTCCCAAGGGTTTGATTATCATTTGTATGCCGATATTACCCAAATCAACCTCTCTGAACCAGAATTATCTCCTTCCTTGCTAACCCGTGTCACTAACTGTCTTTCTCATATCTCATCATGGATGTCCTCTCACTACCTCAAGATAAAGCTCTCCAAAACTGAGCTCCTTATTTTCCACCCTTCTTCCAAAATCTCCACCCCCCATGTCTCTATAACTGTTGATAACTCCATCATTACCCCAACCTCACATGCCTGATGTCTTGGGGTCACACTTGACTAAGATCTTTCTTTCACTCCTCACATTCAGTCCTTGGCTAAAGCCTGCCGCTTCCACCTTCCACCGCTTTGACTACTGCAACTACATCCTCTCTGGTCTCCCTAGCTGCCGCCTAGCTCCTTTACAATCCATAATGAATGCCTCTGCCAGACTCATCTTCCTTACACGTCGCTCTTCATCTGCCACACCTCTCTGCCAATCCTTTCACTGGCTTCCTCTTGCCTCCAGGATTAAAACACAAAATTCTCACTCTAACATACAAAGCCCTCAATTGCATTGCTCCCCCTACATCTAAGACCTTGTCTCCAGATACTCTCTTTCTCCCTTCCCCTTCGCCCATGATCTCTTACTCTCCTCCTCTCGTTACCTCCTCACATTCCCGTTTACAAGATTTCTCCAGACTGACTCCCATCTTATGGAACTCTCTGCCTAGCTCCACAAGACTCTCCCCTAGTTTTAAAAGCTTCAAGTGCTCCCTGAAGACTCTACTATTCAGGGACACATACAACCTACAATAACCTTCCTATCTCCACTTCTATCCCCTTAAACCCCATAGCATGTAAGCCTATGAGCCCAGCTGTTTGTAGTCCACCTTCATAAGAGCCGACTACAACAGTGTATCTCTCGGCAGGACCCTCTACCCATTTGATTCCTGTAATTGTTTTTTTATATACCACCTATGTTCATAGCGCCCGTTGGTGCTCTACAAATACCTAATAATAATAATAATAATATTGCAAACACAGCTGACAGATGGCTAAAGACACGTGCCCAGTCCTGAGCTCACCTAGAATTACTCTTCAACAAAAGATACCAAGAAAACTAAGCAACATTAATACAATAAATGGAAAGGTTGTTTAAATAGCCATGGTCTGTCTGATCCATTAAAGTTTAATTCTGGCTTTACTGTCCCTTTAAAGGTGAAGGTATTCAATACAAGTCCCTTATTAAAAATGTTTAAGTCAATGTGGTGTCCTATGTATCCAACATTAGATTTTACCCTAGATAAAATTAACAAAAATGCATTTTACATTAAAACATATGGTGTAAAACTGCAGCCACTAATTGGCCGATTTGCACTCATCTTTCTGTTGGGTCAGTACCTTTAGCATTTCTTGGTATTATGAAATTATTAATTTTTCACAAAATTATGTAGTGGCTATAAAAGAAAATGGTGGAGGGTTATTAATAAAAATAAAAAAAGATACAGGGCTAGACGACATTTCCACAGAGGGCATAAGTATATATTAGGCAAAATGCATTATCATTGTAAGCAGACAGGTTCACAATTAGTACCTTCTCAGTGGTATGACCTTAACTATAGGCTAATTATAGCTAAAATAGTTGAAGACCTGCATAATTGGAAATTTCTTCCGATGTCTGTTGGGCAGGGTGTGCCTGACAAAAATGTTATTTCCCAAAATGGACGTTTTTTCCCCAAATGCTACCAACACTGCTACACAAAAAAAGAATTGAAATTCCTAAAAACATTTTTTTTTAGAGTTCATATGGTCAGGGTGGAAACAGAATTATTTTTCAGAAATTACTATTTCTATTAATGTTGAGGGTTTTAGTCTACCAAATTAAGAGCTATATAATTGGGCGGCATCCTGTAAATGTGTTTTAGATTGGTTAAGTAATACTAGTCACTTCATCCTCATGGCAATTGAAAGATATGTTGAAACCATGGTCCCTAGCAATGTTACCACATATAGAGAAACAGAAAATTAACACCGTATCCAGGGGTTCTCCTCTATTTTTAGAATCGCTTAGAAGACTATGTGTTGGATGGGACTTTCCCCATACACACCACATTTTTAACCAACAGTGGAAACCCAGAGTTCTCAGCAGGATTTACCCCTAAACCCTTTAATCACTGGCAGGAAAAGGGGTTACACTATTTATCAGGTAGTAACAGTCAAGCCTATAGGAGAACTACAAGACAGTTAATCATTACACAATCACCATTTTAAAGATCTGCAAATAAAACATTGTGACATTTTAGAAAACAATTTCACAAATAAATTGGATACTATCTCTAGAATGGTAGTACTTGCAAAAGAGGGTATACACTACATCAGGGGTCGACAAATCTGTTTAAAATTTAGTAGCCAGTAAAAATATTTAGGATCCAGATAGTGGTATTTGTATATAGATATATGTGGAACAAACCAAAAAGTTAGGAGTCAGAAGTAAACTTCTAGGAGCCAGTGGCCTATATATAAAATTCTAATTGATAAAATGAACCAGCATATTAGGGTTAACACTGGTAGTGGATGGACAGAATAATTGCACAGATATCAGAAATGCAGGTCTCAAAGCATTTATAAGGTCAGAAAAGCCACGTTTGATGGCTGACCTGAGGAAGATGCATATTAAGATATTACAAAGCATTCATCACCCCTAACCTGTATAGTAAGTGGGTAAAAGATATTGCTAATGTATGTGTCAAATGCCACCCTACGAACACAGATTTATTACACCTTTTTAAAACCTGTCCGAGTCCAATTAAGTTTTGGGCCATGATTAAAAGATGGTTGAACAAGATATGCACTCAGCATTCGAATGGATGAGAACCCTATACTATTTAGATTTCTTAACAAAACTAGGGAAACACAAAATAATAGTTTAACACACCATTTGTTTGCCAAGGAAACTAGTACGCAAAGACTTGGGAAACAAAATAAACACACACATTGAGACAACTTAAAAAGTTAATTGTTACACCAATTGATAGTGGAACAATTTGATGCTACAAGTGACCTGAAATTAAGAGTTAAAACTTTTGTGGAAAGTGGGATTTATATTAAATCAACTTCTTTAGATTTAAAAGCAAATAATATACCCATTCCGAAATTCAGAGTATGTGTTAAATGCCCATTTGATAGGGGAATTGTGTTTTGATATCTAAAAGCAGTCTGTAAAAGATAATGTGTTATAGTTCTATATGAATTCATGGTCATAATTCGGAGAGAAAAGGTCCTGGGGGAAGGAGGCGGCTTGTGAAAACTGGTATATTTAGAGGACTTGATAACTTGTTCTAGGTATAAAAGAATTTTGTAGAGTTTCACAGTTATGACTGAAATTAAAGTGAGAGAGAATGATTATATTCTTTGATACCTTTTAAGAAGTGAATTGACGTTTCGCGTTTCTTGGGAGGGTGGAGTTGACAGAGGGTTTGTTTTATTTAAAGTATAAATGAAGGACACTTGACTTACAAATAGACTTGTGGGTTCTAGCAAGCTCTTACCATTTGTGGGTTATATAAATTCTGTGTAAGTTAAACAAAGGCATTTATTATTTTGCAGTCCAGGGACAAACCCTTTCAGAAAATATCTAATCTCCTTTGCTGAGGATAAAGAGGGGCAGATATAAATGAGCTACTACGGTGATAAAATAACTGTGTAGAATGCATCAGCAGGATGCATTCACTTCCAATTCTCGCAGGAAGAAAAAACACCATCTCCAAAATAAAAATTACATTAAAGTAGTAATTTAACCCCTTGATGACCAAGGACGTACGCCACACGTCCTCAAAAAAAAGACAGTTAATGACCGAGGACGTGTGGCGTACGTCCTTGGTCTGGAAAGCAGCTGGAAGTGATCCTGCTCGCTTCCAGCTGCTTTCCGGTTATTGCAGTGATGCCTCGATATGGAGGCATCCTGCAATAACCCCCCTTGGCCATCCGATGCAGAGAGAGCCACTCTGTGGCCCTCTCTGCACCAGACATCGGTGGCCGGTATCGTTGGTGGGTGGGAGCAAGTCTGGGAGGCGGGTGGGCGGCCATCAATGTGCCGAGTGGAGGGCGGGATCGGGGGTGGAACAGGCGGGGGGGCGTGTGCACGGGGCGGGAGCGAACCGCTACACTACAGAAAAATAAAAAATTGTTAAAAGTTAAAAAAAAAATATTTTTAAAATTTAGAAATAAACATCTAAGGGATCAGGAAGGGGTGGGGGGTTGGTCTTGGGGGGGGGAAGCTAAACTACAGAAAAGGGCATTTAAAAAAAAAAAAAAAAAAAAAGGCAAATTTGTTGCTAAACTGGGTACTGGCAAACAGCTGCCAGTACCCAAGATGGCGCCCATTAAGGCAGAGGGGGAGGGTTAGAGAGCCGTTTGGTGGGGGGATCAGTGAGGTTGGGGACTAAGGGGGGGATCCTACACAGCAGCATATGTAGATATGCCAAAAAAAAAAAAATAGCCCAAATATAGCTTTTATTTTAGTACTGGCAGAGTTTCTGCCAGTACTTAAGATGGCGGGGACAATTGTGTGGTGGGGGAGGGAAGAGAGCTGTTTGGGAGGGATCAGGGGGTCTCATGTTTCAGGTGGGAGGCGGAGCTCTACACTAAAGCTAAAATTAACCCTGCAAGCTACATAATTAACCCCTTCACTGCTAGCCATAATACACGTGTGAAATGCAGCGGCATTTGGCGGCCTTCTTATTACCAAAAAGCAACGCCAAAGCCATATATTTCTGCTATTTCTGAACAAAGGGGATCCCAGAGAAGCATTTACAACCATTTGTGCCATAATTGCACAAGCTGTTTGTAAATGATTTCAGTGAGAAACCTAAAATTGTGAAAAATTTAACGTGTTTTTTAATTTGATCGCATTTGGCGGTGAAATGGTGGCATGAAATATACCAAAATTGGCCTAGATCAATACTTGGGGTTGTCTACTACACTACACTAAAGCTAAAAGTATCCCTAAAAGCACCCTACATGCTCCATAATTAACCCCTTCACTGCTGGGCATAATACACGTGTAGTGCGCAGTGGCATTTAGCAGCCTTCTAATTACTAAAAAGCAACGCCAAAGCCATATATGTCGGCTATTTATGAACAAAGGGTATCCCAGAGAAGCATTTACAACCATTTAAGCCATAATTGCACAAGCTGTTTGTAAATAATTTCAGTGAGAAACCAAATGTTTGTGAAAAAATTAGTAAAAAAGTGAACGATTTTTTGTATTTAATTGCATTTGGCGGTGAAATGGTGGCATGAAATATACCAAAATGGGCCTAGATGAATACTTTGGGATGTCTACTAAAAAAAAATATATACATGTCAATGGATATTCAGAGATTCCTGAAAGATATTAGTGTTCTAATGTAACTAGCGCTAATTTTGAAAAATAATGGTTTGGAAATAGCAAAGTGCTATTTGTATTTATGGCCCTATAACTTACAAAAAAAGCAAAGAACATGTAAACATTGGGTATTTCTAAACTCAGGACAAAATTTAGAAACTATTTAGCATGGGTGTTTTTTGGTGGTTGTAGATGTGTAACAGATTTTAGGGGTCAAAGTTAGAAAAAGTGGTTTTTTTTCAATTTTTTCCTCATATTTTATAATTTTTTTTATAGTAAATTATAAGATATGATGAAAATAATGGTATCTTTAGAAAGTCCATTTAATGACGAGAAAAACAGTATATAATATGTGTGGGTACAGTAAATGAGTAAGAGGAAAATTACAGCTAAACACAAACACCGCAGAAATGTAAAAATAGCCTTGGTCCCAAACGGACAGAAAATGGAAAAGTGCTGTGGTCATTAAGGGGTTAAAGTATATTAGAAAGGTTTTTTTGCAACACGTTTCACTGGAAATGCAGTTCTGAACTTTGAGTAATTAAGACAGCACAAAGTAGAAAAAAATAGGCGGCACTCGAGAAAGGCTTCAAAAGAATAAAAACACTACTTTATTTCAGATACATAAAATTAACACTCAATTGTGCTAAACAAGTTAGGAGAAGGAGACCTTACATGTTTTGTGCCCTGCGGCACTTAATCATAGGCTTGATTAATTAAGACAGCAATGTGACTTATCAGGATCAAACATGAAGCGAGAATATACAAATAAATCTAAACCTGTGCAAAGTACTCCGTGATATTTAAGCCAGTGGCGTAAATGAAAAAAAAAACAAAAAAAAAAAAACACACAGCTCCATATGAGCGAGTAGTGAGAAGCAAAACGACCAGACATGCTTATGAATAATAAATTGTGTTGTGACAGATGCATGTTGTTGTCCTGGGTGTTGTATGTTACAGGTATACAAGATTAGCCTCCAGTAACACCACAATGAGGTAGTCACGTAACCAATCTTTCTGCGATGAGATTATTTTGAGTGAAAACATTTCTGCAGGTCATTTTGAAATAAAATACAATTTTAAATTAGGCAGTTACACTAAAGCACCAGTTTTAATGCAATGTGTTGCTGTAGAATAAAGCATTTTTTTTAAAGTTTTATAATATAGTTCAGCAGTTGAACATTGCAATGCAAATTAGCTGCAGATAATAAAAAATGTTAAGTTTTTAAAATATCTTGTGAATAAATGTGTTTCCTTTTCTCTTGACAGACATGTTGTAATAAAAAGGTGCATTGCTCACAAGAACATCTTACATTTAGAAGTCACATCTTTGCAGAAAGGGAAAGGCTAGGGGCGGGGTTGAAAAAATCCCAGAGATCCTAATTAACAATAAATGCACTGCTGCTTTGCAGCGCTGCTCCATACTTGACTGTTCTCTTCAAACAGAACTTTGCTCTGGATGCAAAGTGTTAAGGAAAACTTACATAATGCAGCCAGAACACAGCTTTGCTTGAAGAGAACAGTCTAATGTTGAGTAGAGTTGCAGAGTGAGTGTGCTAACAGTTCCTGAATGTGTCTCATTCTTTCTGCAGACATACTGCATTTTGTCCAATCTCAGATCACAGCATGTTCTGCCTTGGGGCCAATCACAGGTGTATAGTAAGGCTAATGAATTGAAAAGTTTATATGAAAATTAAAAAAACAGCTGTAATGCAGGACCTATAGACCATATAGAAATAAATCTTGTGCATGCATGTTCCTCCCAATCAGAGACCCTCCGAGTGCAGAAGTTGATGCATCATACCTTTCCGCACACTGAGATGCACGACTGGGAAAGGTATATACAGGAACCTATTGCTTAAGAGCACTTGTTTTCAAACCTAACCTCAGGCCTCCCTAACAAGCCAGATTTTGAGTATATGGAAGGCCTGAGGACAGGTTTGAAAATCCCTGCTTAAAAAGGGATAGTCTAGTCAAAATTGAACTTTAATGATTCAGATAGAGCATGCAAATTTAAACAAATTTCTAATTCATTCCAATTAATTTTTATTCGTTCTCTTGGTATCTTTATTTGAAAAAAACAGGAATGAAAGCTTATAAGCCTGCCTATTTTTGGTTAAACACCTGGGTAGCGCTTGCTGATTGGTGTCTAAATGTAGCCACCAATCAACAAGCTCTACCCAGGTGCTGAACCAAAAATGGGCAGGCTAGACTATACCTTTAAGAGAAGGACCTTCCTCCTCTTATATTAGTTTAGTATGTTATGCATTTGTTTCTATAAGTGTCCATATTTTTTTTGCCATGTATCAATGCATGCAGCCAGGGTCGCCATCAGGGGGTGACAGGGGTGACTCCTGTCAGGGGCCCAATGAGGCAAGAACGACTTATTTTAAAAATAGGGTACTACAGCAGAGTGCTATTGAGTGTGGAGAAATGTTATAAAGTAAAGCATTAGCATTTGAGAGGATTTCCGAGTGTGCACTAAACCACAGCGTGAGACAGACTTGGCACTTAAGTTTGTACAGTGTGTGCCTGAGTCAGATGGAAGATCACTTTCATTTGCAGAGGAGGTAGGACTTACTAAGTAAATGTTTTTTATTTATTTGTGCAATTTTGGATTGAAACTTTAGTGTGGTAGTAGTGGTATGGTGGGGCCAGGGGTCAATAAAAACACATAAAAAAAAATAAAAAAAAATATGCAGCACTGTATTTATGATTTTTTGACAATGCTGTAGAAATTCTATATTTAAGCCATGCAGAAATGTTTCCCCCTCAATACACAAATAGGTGCCCTTTTGGCAGATATGAGATTTTTTTTATTTATTAATATATATATTTTAATTACATTCCAATGTACTGCCCCTTTATGCCAAGGACTTTCCAGATGCAAGGAGGCATTTTATCTAAGATTTTTACATCTGCATAAAATGTTATACTCTTAGAATAAGATTGCTCAACCTTTCAAAAGTACTTTTCTTCATCACACACTGTTGATTTAGGGGATGCAATGTGCAGAAATGTTACCTCCTGTGAGTGTTTTTGTGGGTATCTGCGTTTATGTCTTTGTGTCTCTCTATGAGTGTGTATGTTTTTTTTTTTAATGTGGGTCTGTGCTTAAGTCTTTGTATGTCTGTGAGGGTGAGAAAAAAGAAAGAAAAGAAAGAAAAGAAAGAAAAGAAAAGAAAAGAAAAGAAAGAAAAGAAAAGAAAAGAAAGAAAAGAAAGAAAAGAAAGAAAAGAAAAAAAGTCTATTTTCTATGGATACCTCTGTGAGGGTGGATGTGTATGTCTGTGTGTTTTCTGTGGATGTCTGAGTGTGGGTGTATGTATGTTTTCTTTGGGTGTTTCTGTGTGTGTATGTCTGTGTATTTTCTGTGGGTGTCTCAGTGTGTGTGTGTGTGTGTGTGTTTTCTAAGGCTGTCTGTGTGTGTGTGTGTGTGTATGTCTTTGTGTGTTTTCTGTGGGTGTCTCAGCGACAGTGTGTGTGTGCGCGTGTGTGTGTGTATGTGTGTTTTCTGAGGATGTCAGTGTTTCCTTGGGTGTATGTGCAAGTTTGTGTGTGTGTCCATTGTCTGTTACTTTTTAGGACATTTTGACCTTACTACTGATCATTCACATCTTTCTATAGACTTTGAGACTAATGAGACCTTTCCGGAAGTCACCAATCCACCATTTAACCTTTCAATTATTGTTTAGGCAGTTCAGGGCCCTTCCTTTCAGCCACTGCAGGATGTTATCATTTAGTTGGCATCTTCCTTGACAAAAAGATAATCAGAACTCCATATTTTGTTTTGTAAATCTCCTTTTTTGACAAAACTGTAGTCTACCTCATTACTTGTCAGGTCAATGTAAACAAGTGCTGAGTGTCTGTGTCTAAGTGTGTTTCTTTGTATGTCTGCTAGAGTGTCTATATGCAAATTCTTATGTGAGTGTGTGTTTCAGTGTATGAGTGTGTCTGTGTGTTTCTATGTTTGTATGTTACTACCTTTACAACATTTGGGACCAAGTAAGAGGGTTAAATCACTGCTGCTTGTGCAGAAAAATGCAACAGTGATTTAACCGATTGATTGTCCTAGTGTGTTAGCAGCAATAACAGGGTTGATTGTGTTTCTTGCAATGAAGGACTTAAAGGGACAGTCTAGTCAAAAATAAACTTTCATGTTTGAAATAGGGCATGTCCAATATACTTTTATTAGCAATTTGTATTTGTTCTCTTGTTATACTTAGTTGAAAGCTATAAACCTAGGTAGGTTCATATGCTAATTTCTTAACCCTTGAAGGCCGCCTCTTATCTGAATGCAGTGACATTTTTTCACAACTAGAGGGCATTAGTTAATGTATGCCATATAGATAACATTGTGCTCACACCAGTGGAGTTACCTAGGAGTCAGCACTGATTGGCTAAAATGCAAGTCTGTCGAAAGAACTGAAATACAGGGGCAGTCTGCAGAGGCTTAAATACAAGGTAATCACAGAGGTAAAAAGTGTATTAATATAACTGTTGGTTATGCAAAACTGGGGAATGGGTAATAAAGGGATTATCTATATTTTTAATCAATAAACAAACATTGTGGTGTAGACTGTCACTTTAACCCTTTCGTGACAGGGTTAAAGTGCCTACATCGGAACAACTGTTCCGATGTACACAAATTGAAACTACGCGATCGTGCATACGATCGCGAGATTTCAATTATTGGATTGCATCTGAGGGGCGTCCCTACAATCCTAGGAACGCCCTCCAGACCGCGATTAAATCCTTGAAGCACAGAAGGCTTCAGGACAGCCGTTAGTTATGACGTTCTATTCCGTCATAACGGCTTTAAAGCCCAGTCTAATTATGACGGAATAGAACGGCATAACAGCTTTAAAAGGTTAAGTAGCTTGCAACTGTTACACAGCAGCTAAACCCCTTACCCATTTGCTTCAAGCAATTATGGGGTTAATTGCCACTAGTGAATTTCTTGGGATGTATTTCCTGTAATGAATGAGTTAAAGGGACATGAAACACAAACTTTTCTTTCATGATTCAGATAGATAATATAATTTTAAACAACATTCCAATTTACTTCAATTGTCTAATTTGCTTCATTTTTTAGATATCCTTTGCTGAAGAAATAGCAATGCACATGGGTGAGCCAATCACACAAGGCATCTATGTGCAGCCATTATAGATATGCTTTTCAAAGAAGGATATAATGAGAATGAAGCAAATTAAATAGAAGTAAATTGGAAATGTGATTAAATCTGCATGCTCTTTCTAAATCATGAAAGAAAAATGTTTTGGGTTTTATGCCTGTTTAAGTAACTAGCATCTGTTATGCAGCAGCTAAACCCCTCAAGGTTCCAAGCAATTATGGGGTTAATTGCTGCAAGTGCATTTCTGGCAGAGGTTAAAGGGACATGAAACCCACATATTTTCTTTCATGATTTAGAAAGAGCATGCAATTTTAAACAACTCTGTAATTTACTTCAATTATCTAATTTGCTTCATTCTCTTGATATCCTTTGTTGAAAATGATAAAGGATAAATCCTATGGAGGTGCGCACAGCTGGTAGCCGAGACCAGGCTCAAACTACAGTCTCAGGGAAAGCAAAGTTCCTGAAATAGCCAGCAACCAATATTAACGGCAGCACTCTTGGAGAGGAGTAGTTACAAATATCTGTAAAAGCAGAGAAAAGAGAGGCGCCTTATGGGACAGTATCGTAGTGCAGCGACAGAGACAGGAGACAGCACACAACACGAGTCAGGGTACTCACAAAGATGATGGCATAAACGTATGCCTCACTAGACAGGACGGAACCTTAGTCGCCCGCCAGACAGACCAATGGGAAGATGTATCCGGAACTCCAGGGTCCAATCCGCAGCTACAGGAGGTAGAGGCGTCAGAGGAACAAATCGTCCGTGATAGGACCAATTGCTATTAGCTCTTAGTGTGAGAGGCAGGTAACCGGACCAACCCAGAAGCAGTATAATAATGAGCGGGGATATCGTAAAAGCAAATTTATTTAAAAACACTGTTAACCCCTTAACGACCGAGGACGTGCAGGGTACGTCCTCAAAAAAAAGGCAGTTAACGCCTGAGAACGTACCCTGCACGTCCTCGGTGTGGAAAGCAGCTGGAAGCGATCCTGTTTGCTTCCAGCTGCTTTCCGGTTATTGCAGTGATGCCTCGATATGGAGGCATCCTGCAATAACCTTTTGAAGCCATCCGATGCAGAGAGAGCCACTCTGTGGCCCTCTCTGCACCGGAGATCGGTGGCTTCCTTCGTTGGTGGGTGGGAGCAGTACCGGGAGGCGGCCATCGATGGCCCTGGAGATGTGGAGGGGGGCGCGCACGGACGCGCGCGCGTGCACGGGAGGGCGGGGGCGGGCACGGGGAGGGAGCGGGTGGGAACCGCTACACTACAGAAAAAGGTGCAATCAGTTTAAAATAAGTTAAAAAAAAAACTAAGAAAAAAAAGCACTTTTTTGTGTAAGCTGGGTACTGGCAGACAGCTGCCAGTACCCAAGATGGCCCCAATAAGGCAGATAGGGAAGGTTACAGAGCTGTTTTGGGGGGGGATCAGGGAGGTTGGAGGCTAAGGGGGGTCCTATACAGCAGAATAATTATTAATTTTTTTTTTTAAAAAAAACCTAAACCCCCCAAAAACTTTTATTTTAGTACTGGCAGACTTTCTGCCAGTACTTAAGATGGCGGGGACAATTGTGGGGTGGGGGAGGGAAGGGAGCTGTTTGGGAGGGATCAGGGGGTCTGATGTGTCAGGTGGGAGGCTGATCTCTACACTAAAGCTAAAATTAACCCTGCAAGCTCCCTACAAACTTCCTAATTAACCCCTTCACTGCTAGCCATAATACACGTATGATGCGCAGCAGCATTTTGCGGCCTTCTAATTACCAGAAAGCAACGCCAAAGTCATATATATCTGCTATTTCTGAACAAAGGGGATCCCAGAGAAGCATTTACAACCATTTGTGCCATAATTGCACAAGCTGTTTGTAAATGATTTCAGTGAGAAACCTAAAATTGTGAAAAATTTAACGTTTTTTTTTATTTGATCGCATTTGGCGGTGAAATGGTGGCATGAAATATACCAAAATGGGCCTAGATCATTACTTTGGGTTGTCTACTACACTACACTAAAGCTAAAATTAACCATACAAGCTCCATACAAGCTCCCTAATTAACCCCTGCACTGCTGGGCATAATACACGTGTGGTGCGCAGCGGCATTTAGCGGCCTTCTAATTACCAAAAAGCAATGCCAAAGCCATATATGTCTGCTATTTCTGAACAAAGGGGATCCCAGAGAAGCATTTACAACCATTTGTGCCATAATTGCACAAGCTGTTTGTAAATAATTTCAGTGAGAAACCGAAAGTTTGTGAAAAAATTTGTGAAAAAGTGAACGATATTTTGTATTTGATCGCATTTGGCGGTGAAATGGTGGCATGAAATATACCAAAATTGGCCTAGATCAATACTTTGGGATGTCTTCTAAAAAAAAATATATACATGTCAATTGATATTCAGGGATTCCTGAAAGATATTAGTGTTCCAATGTAACTAGCGCTAATTTTGAAAAAAAGTAGTTTGGAAATAGCAAAATGCTACTTGTATTTATGGCCCTATAGCTTTCAAAAAAAGCAAAGAACATGTAAATATTAGGTATTTCTAAACTCAGGACAAAATTTAGAAACTATTTAGCATGTTTTTTTTTTGGTGGTTGTAGATGTGTAACAGATTTTGGGGGTCAAAGTTAAAAAAGTGTGTTTTTTTTCCATTTTTTCCTCATATTTTATAATTTTTTTTATAGTAAATTATAAGATATGATGAAAATAATGGTATTTTTAGAAAGTTAATTTAATGGCGAGAAAAACGGTATATAATATGTGTGGGTACAGTAAATGAGTAAGAGGGAAATTACAGCTAAACACAAACACCGCAAAAATGTAAAAATAGCCTTGGTCCCAAACGGACAGAAAATGGAAAAGTGCTGTGGTCATTAAGGGGTTAAAACATAGAATATATATGGGGTATTTGTTGAAAAGCATATCTAGATAGACACAGTGGCTGCACATAGATGCCTCGTGTGATTGGCTCACCCATGTGGCATTGCTATTTCTTCAACAAAGGATATCTAAAGAATAAAGCAAATTAGATAATAGAAGTAAATTAGAAAGTTGTTTAAAATTGTAATCTCTATCTAAATCATGAAATAAAAGTTTTGTGTTTAATGTCACTTTTTTAAAAGGGACAGTCTACTTGATTAACTACGCAATGATGCAAGAATTTAAATTTTATGGGAGAGAAACCCATTCCACATTTCCCCGTATTACCTCTGATTAAACTGAATAGACTTATATCAAACCCATTATAAGTGGGTCACAAAGTCAAGCAGGGTGTTAGGCAATATAATGGCTTAAAATCTGCAGGAATTCTGGTCTCCCTCTTATTATGAGGAGATAATTGTGTAGTGCTTCTTAAGAGCACATTTTTTCCTTGGGGGAGAAATTGAAAAATATCCTTTACAAAAGGGATTTGGACATTTGTACAATGTATTAATAATTTCAAGATTTCATTTTTAACCATAAGAAAATTGCATTTAGATTCTGCTTTAAAACAATTTCCACTGTATTTTAACTCACTAATACTCTGCCAACTGTTGGGGGACTTGAATTCAAATCATGCAGTTATAACAGCTTGAAGCAGATGCCAGGGCAGGAATCTACACACAGATCTCCATGGTTACCCATTGTAACCACGAATGCCACAACTCCAGAAAGAAATACTATGATAAAAAAAAAAAAAGGAAATATAAAATAACAAGGAACACCACTTTATAAAATGTGTTTCATTTACATTAAGCTACAAAACCAAAGCATCTTAAAAAGTACCTTTGAATAAATTATTGGGGAAAAGACAATGTAAAAATATCCCTATCTAGAGTTTCTAGTTTTAAATATGTGGTAGTAGCTTTTGTGACTAGACAAAGTCATCGGAGGCAAAGCTATTTGCCTACGTAATATTGTATTGATAAGCATATTGTTCTGACAAATTCACTTGTATTATATTGCTTTCTGTGAATTTATTCTTGTAACCTCAATAAAAAAAAAAAAGACGCATAACAAAAAAATCCCTACATTGTTCTGAATTTATAGGGACAGAAAGGTCAAAATGGAAATATGCATGGGTGCATTTCAGTTTTAAATTGTAGCATGTTTGCAATATACTTCCTTTAGCAAATGTGCTTCTAGTAAAGGTTCTTACTGTTTTTCAGCAGAACACACACATTTGCTGTGAGGGCCGTGCACCAGCATTCTAACACTACACCTTCCCGGTTATAATGCAGGGGCACTCACAGCATGCGTGCATACTGCTGAAACACAGTGATTATGGCTAATTGAAGTAGAATGCAAAAGTATCAAATATCAATACTCAGTATGCAGAAATGTTAAAACACAGGAGACTAGAAACTGACATGAGAACAGAATATACTTACTTGTTTGCGGATTTCTTTATAAAAAGTGATTGTCAACCACGATGAAAAGGCTACAGTTGTGTCAGTTTAGTCTATAAGGGAATATGAAACAGGTAAAAAAGCAGCATGATTTGCTAAATGTTGTTTGACACTGTATAAACTGCAAAGTTCATTAACCGTTTTTTCCTCTCTCTACTTTATACCCTTCCTTAGTTCATAGAAAATATTTGAAGACCTGATAATTGTCAGAGACAATAATCTAAGCTACCAGTGGGAGACAAGTAAGTATGTTAGTTCCTAAATATGCCAAATTGTATCTCTCAGTAAAAAATAACCTTTATTGAATAATAATAAAATAAAAAAAAGGTTAGAAACATTGAGACAAAACAAATTATTGGTGCTTAGAAATTAAACACACATCACTGTGTTACTTCATAACCAAAGGTTTATAATGCATCCATTTTCATCAGCATACCTTTATTTTAAAAGATATACTGTTACATTAAATGGCTGTAATACAAGTGTACATAAAAACTTCAGGCTAATTGCTCAAAATGTTTCTGTCTCCAATAAAGGAGTTATTTTTAAACCAACACCTGCTTATCCATTTTATTGATCAGGGTCCCCAAGATAAAGTAATATCAAGAGGGGGAAAAAAACCCTCTCTATCTATATCTATCTCCAAAGAATTCAGGTTAGAAAACATAATGTGCAAGTTAAAATAGAGAGGACTCCTGATAGTTTTTGTAGCTCCTATGTTTTACATAAATTTGTCAACCACTTGTTTAATGGTATTTAAAGGGACACTAAACCCAATTTTATTTTTCTTTCATGATTCAGATAAAGCATGCAATTTTAAGCAACTTTCTAATTTACTCTTATCAATTTCTTTGTTCTCTTGCTATCTTTTATTTAAAAAACAGAAATGTGAAGCATAGGAGCCAGTCCATTTTTGGTTGAGAAGCTGGGTTATGCTTGCTTATTTGTGGGTAAATGTAAGCCTCCAATAAGCAAGCGCTATCCATGGTGCTGAACCTAAAATGGGCTGGCTGCTAAGATTTACATTCCTGCTTTTAAAATAAAGATAGCAAGAGAACGAAGAAAAATTGATAATAGGATTAAATTAGAAAGTTGCTTAAAATTCCATGCTCTATCTGAATCATGAAAGAAAAAAATTGGGTTCAGTGTCCCTTTAAGTTTCATGAGTAACAGGAGTAATGTATCTCATGTTTTATTCATATGTATTTGGATTATATGATTCCTTGGGGGTCACTTAGTTTTAAAAGTGACTCAGGGGTTCCACAAAGCAGAAACCTTTGAGACACACTGTTCAACAAAATTAACAAAATGCAGTAATAATTTCTGCTGTGAAAGTGTCTATTTGTAAATCAAAACTATAATATGCACCAACTGCATATCTTACAGTCACACGTCGCTTCCTCCAAGACCTTCCAACAACAGGGACAGTGTATTTAACAAATTCAATAAAAACTTTTTTACAATTAGAGTATACTTATTTACGTAAGAACGTATTTATCTAGGAATAAAGGGTACTAGTGTAAGGTGTTAGTAAAATGCGGATCTCAATATTAACCAGGTTTGTGTTGATTTGATACTATTGTAAAAAGGGGGAAACAGTAAGTATTCTGTTTTACTAAAAGGGGCATTGGTGTAAGCAGGTATGGGGATGCGACATTATATAGCACCTATATCCACCCAATAAGAAGCATCTGGTATGACACTCAGATTTAATGCCCTTCCTCCATTCTAACATGCCGCACTGACCCCACATCCTTATACAAAGTTTCCTCCAGTGAATCTGGAAGGTTAGGTCGGCAAGGGCTATGTCCATACACTGTTCATACCTTCCCATGTCTAAAGCATCGCCTGCGCAGGGAGGGTCGCCTGCTAGCACACCAGGCCTCGCCGCTTACCTCCTCTAAAGTCCGTACGGTGTCCGGCGAGAGCTCGTACACTGGCAACACAGCTAACGCTCCCTGTAAACATTGACAAGCTTCCTTGCCAGAAGTAGGAAAGGCGCAGGAGTTGCAGCGTATCCGGTAACCTGCAGCAGGAGAGCAATAGCAATACAGCGGGAAAGGCACTCACTCTCTTCCTGTCATCCCCTCCCCTTCTCCCGCACTCCTACACTAGTAGCACACATCCAAGCTAATGACCTCACTCTTAACCGGCCTCAGTGGACAGGACTACTAACCAATTAACAGCGGCCGAGAGAGAAGGCAGCGTAGCTATTCAGCAAATCAGAAGGCGGGGGTGACTGCAAGCAGGAAGTGCTGTGAGCCGCATTCTATGGCGGTTGGTTCGAGTGGCTGGAGGTGACGTGATGTCTGTTTAGCGGTGGTGCGGCTGCTTCATCTCGTATAGTGCGAATACTAACTTGAGGATGGTGCTTCCTTATTAGTTGCTTTTGGTGACATTAAAATCACCACGGACTGATTGGTACTCTGTTTTCATCCATATAGTTTTACCATTGCTGACAGAAAGGGAAAGTAAAGTCAAAATGAAACATTCACGACACAGATGCAACATGCAATTTTAAACAAATTTCCAATTTATTTGTATTATCAAATTTGCTTTGATCTGTAGGCATCCTTTGTTGAAGAGTAAAGCTTGGTAAGTTGTTTGGAACATGCACCTGCATTCTATGACTTCAAAATTTACAATGTTGTATAATCCTGCAATGAACAATGTTGTAACACTGCTGACAGATGTCTAAAGATACATGCACACTCCTGAGCTCACCTAGAAGAGAATTAAACTTTGATGGATCGGACAGAGCATAGCTATTTAAACAACATTTCAATGTATTATTTTAGCAATTTTGCTTTGTTTAATTGGTATCCTCTGTTATAGAGTAATCCTAGGTGAGCTCAGGAGTATGCACTTGTCTTTAGTCATCTGTCAGCAGTGTTTGCAAAGTGCTTATATCAATGTTATACATAGTTTCTTACACTACTATAGACTTCTAAAGACACGTGCACATACCTAAGCTCCTATAAAGGCTGTGACACACTGCAAGCGGAGCGGCGCGTGTAGATGCGGCTGTGCGCGCTCAGTGTGTCCTGCATTTTCATCTCTGAGCACTCTGCTGCGTCAGGTCGCGTAGCTGAGCGCTCAGAGATGAAATATCTGAACTTCAGAAGCGATGCGACACGAAGCAGCTGCTTCGCCTCGCGCCGCATCGCTTGCAGTTTGTCACAGCCTTTACCCTATAAAGCTTTACACTTCAAGAGAACAAAGCAAATTTGCTAATAGAAGTAAATTGGAAAGTTGTTGAAAATCATGCATTCTATCTGAACCATGCATGTTTAATTTTGTCTTTACTGTCCCTTTAAGAAAGAGTGATAATAGAAGTAAATTGGAAACTTGTTTAAAAGTTTATGGTCAGTGGCCCTCAACAAAAGGTAAGAGCAGGTAGATATTTGCGCTATAGAAGCGTTACCAAAGGCAGAGTACCAAAACAGGGGATCCCTATTTCCCCTTAACAAAATAGTCAAAATGGAGTTTCGCTTTGGCAAGAGAGAGTACTATGCGCCACTAAAGTGTAGCTAAATTACTAACAGGAATGGCAGACTCGGATTGTGTTTGAGAAAGAAAAAGGTGACAGTGTTAACTATAAATAGTAATAATAAGAAAGTATGTGCAAGAGACAAGGGATTCCTAATAACTCTTAGAGAATAGTGTCAGAAGGGGTATACACATAGATAAGAGATATGATATTGATGTCTAATATGGTGTAGATTTATGTTTTAAAGGTACCAGTGTTACATAAAAAACTGGAAATGTAAATATATAATTTAAAATACATAACACAATTTAATGGACAAAAAAAGTAAAGAAAATGTGCACAAATTCATACAAATGTTACATAAAAAACATCAAAAGACTCATATAAGCGTAGTACCAAGCAAAGAGTTGATACATCCAAAGGTACAATTAGAACAATAACAAAATTGCAAACATAAATACAAACTTTAAAAACAATACATCCAAAGAATGGATCCAGTTAAAGATGCCAGACAGTTTATGTCAACTGTCTTCCGATAAATTGAAGAAGAATAAAGGCGCTAGAATACGGGACAGTATTTGCTCCTCATTAGAATCTTCTTATATTCCAGTGTTTCTGACTCCTAGCTCCTTTATATTTCTTCAATTTATCGGAAGACAGTTGACATTAAAGGTAAGGTAAAGTTTAGGGCTATTGAATCCATATAATCAAAGTACAAACTAACCATAAACTAGTCGCTAACTTACTTTTGTTATATTATGTCGTTTACCTGAAATCCAAAGTTTATCATTTCTAACGTTGATTTCAATTCTCCTCCCCCACGCCACTTCCGTGTTTCTCTCTGTTATTTCAGCGAGTGGTCTGACCCCTCTGATTACGTCCGCTCAATGCGCGTTCACAGACTCTATAGTTCTTATGCGCATGCGCCACTTCCCCCACTGCCAGATACATTGTTGCGATTGTAACAATTTATTAATTGAGCCTAAGAGTTCCGTCGATCGCAGGCAGAAAGATAAATACAGTTTGCGGCTACCCGTTTTCAAAGTGCTTTACTTTTTCTTCTAGGTAAGTATTGAAAAAATAAGAATACATCTCTTAATTTAACATCCTCAAGTTAAAATACCAAAAATTAATATCTTTATAATAGCCTTTATTTTCAAGAATGTATTGCATGCTTCTTTCACAATTGATGTGAGCAAAGCATGTAGTAGTTATTTATATTTTGCGATACTATAATTGTTTTAAAGTGCTTTGTTAGTCTTCCTTATACATATATATAAATTATTGTTAAGCCGAATTAATTTATTTTTAAACAATATTACTAATGCTGCTTCTCAATACGATCATACAATACCGTTCTGATTACAAAGCAGTTTATATATTTTTATTTCTTCTTCTTATCTTCTTATTGTGCGATTTGAAATATATTGCGATCATTGTTTTATATATAGATATATATATATATATATATATATATATATATCTACTAACCTTTAAAATGCAAAACGACTATTGTCCTTATAACTTTTTAATGTTTAGTTTTTATCTTTAGTTTCAAATTATAATTGAACATATTTCCGTGTATAAATCAATATATGATTTATAAAACATGCTTTCTAACTATTTTTATGGGCAAAAAGTTTAATCATCTAGATAGTTCTTTCATGTATAATGTTATTACTTCAATTTATTTTTTTTGTTTTCTTAAAAAGTTTTTACAATTATAAAATTGGAATTTCTCAGTAGACCAATTTTTTTTTAAATCACTATATATATATATATATATATATATATATATATATATATATATATATATATATAAAGCATTGAATTAACAATTGTAATTTAATGGTTAAAAATCATTTTATGTTCTCGGTTCTTTACACTGATCATTCATTTTATATATGTTTTATTATTATTATTATTCAACTTTAGAACTTTAGATTTATCTATTCTAGCCAATGTTGTTTTAAACTTGTCAACCTTTATCCTTGATGCGTTACACTTGATTGGTCATTTTTATAGCTTTCCTAATCCTGTTGAGTTTATCTTATTTTTATTTTTATCTTTAAAATATTTTACTCACATTTTATTATAGACAGAAAGAACAGAAATATCGATAATGAAAGGAATAGAGACAGATTTAAAAACATAATTTATGTAAGAACTTACCTGATAAATTCATTTCTTTCATATTAGCAAGAGTCCATGAGCTAGTGACGTATGGGATATACATTCCTACCAGGAGGGGCAAAGTTTCCCAAACCTTAAAATGCCTATAAATACACCCCTCACCACACCCACAATTCAGTTTAACGAATAGCCAAGAAGTGGGGTGATAAGAAAAAAGTGCGAAAGCATATAAAATAAGGAATTGGAATAATTGTGCTTTATACAAAAAAATCATAACCACCACAAAAAAGGGCGGGCCTCATGGACTCTTGCTAATATGAAAGAAATGAATTTATCAGGTAAGTTCTTACATAAATTATGTTTTCTTTCATGTAATTAGCAAGAGTCCATGAGCTAGTGACGTATGGGATAATGACTACCCAAGATGTGGATCTTTCCACACAAGAGTCACTAGAGAGGGAGGGATAAAATAAAGACAGCCAATTCCTGCTGAAAATAATCCACATCCAAAATAAAGTTTAACGAAAAACATAAGCAGAAGATTCAAACTGAAACCACTGCCAGAAGTACTTTTCTACCAAAAACTGCTTCAGAAGAAGAAAACACATCAAAATGGTAGAATTCAGAAAAAGTATGCAAAGAGGACCAAGTTGCTGCTTTGCAAATCTGATCAATCGAAGCTTCATTCCTAAACGCCCAGGAAGTAGAAACTGAACTAGTAGAATGAACTGTAATCCTTAGAGGCGGAGTTTTACCCGACTCGACATAAGCATGATGAAATAAAGATTTCAACCAAGATGCCAAAGAAATGGCAGAAGCTTTCTGGCCTTTTCTAGAACCGGAAAAGATAACAAATAAACTAGAAGTCTTACGGAAAGACTTAGTAGCTTCAACATAATATTTCAAAGCTCTAACAACATCCAAATCAGAAAAGGAGACTCACAAGAAAGAGTAGATAATTCAGAAACTCTTCTGGCAGAAGAGATTGCCAAAAGGAACAAAACTTTCCAAGAAAGTAATTTAATGTCCAATGAATGCATAGGTTCAAACGGAGGAGCTTGAAGAGCCCCCAGAACCAAATTCAAACTCCAAAGAGGAGAAATTGACTTAATGACAGGTTTTATACGAACCAAAGCTTGTACAAAACAATGAATATCAGGAAGAATAGCAATCTTTCTATGAAAAAGAACAGAAAGAGCAGAGATTTGACCTTTCAAGGAACTTGCGGACAAACCCTTATCTAAACCATCCTGAAGAAACTGTAAAATTCTCGGTATTCTAAAAGAATGCCAAAAAATGATGAGAAAGACACCAAGAAATATAAGTCTTCCAGACTCTATAAAATATCTCTCTAGATGCAGATTTACGCGCCTGTAACATAGTATTAATCACAGAGTCAGAGAAACCTCTTTGACCAAGAATCAAGCGTTCAATCTCCATACCTTTAAATTTAAGGATTTCAGATCCTGATGGAAAAAAAGGACCTTGCGACAGAAGGTCTGGTCTTAACGGAAGAGTCCACGGTTGGCAAGAGGCCATCCGGACCAGATCCGCATATCAAAACCTGTGAGGCCATGCCGGAGCTACCAGCAGAACAAACGAGCATTCCTTCAGAATCTTGGAGATTACTCTTGGAAGAAGAACTAGAGGCGGAAAGATATAGGCAGGATGATACTTCCAAGGAAGTGAAAATGCATCCACTGCCTCCGCCCGAGGATCCCGGGATCCGGACAGATACCAGGGAAGTTTATTGTTTAGATGAGAAGCCATCAAATCTATTTCTGGGATTTCCCACATTTGAACAATCTGAGGAAATACCTCTGGGTGAAGAGACCATTCGCCCAAGTGCAACGTTTGGCGACTGAGATAATCCGCTTTCCAATTGTCCATACCTGGGATATGAACCGCAGAGATTAGACAGGAGCTGGATTCCGCCCAAACCAAAATTCGAGATACTTCTTTCATAGCCAGAGGACTGTGAGTCCCTCCTTGATGATTGATGTATGCCACAGTTGTGACATTGTCTATCTGAAAACAAATTAACAACTCTCTCTTCAGAAGAGGCTAAGACTGAAGAGCTCTGAAATTTGCACGGAGTTCCAAAATATTGATCGGAAATCTCACCTCCTGAGATTCCCAAACCCCTTGTGCCGTCAGATACCCCCACACAGCTCCCCAACCTGTAAGACTTGCATCTGTTGAGATTATAGTCCAGGTCGGAAGAACAAAGAAGCCCCCTGAACTAAACGATGGTGATCTGTCCACCATGTCAGAGAGTGTCGTAAAATCGGTTTAAAGATATTAATTGAGATATCTTTGAGTAATCCCTGCACCATTGGTTCAGCATACAGAGCTGAAGAGGTCGCATGTGAAAACGAGCAAAGGAGATCGCATCTGAAGCGGCAGTCCTAAGACCTAACATTTCCATGCATAAGGCTACCAAAGGGAATGATTGTGACAAGCTGATATCAATGTTAAACTTCTCTTGTCTGACAAGGACAGAGTCATAGACACTGAATCTATCTAGAAACCTAAAAAGGTTACCCTTGTCTGAGGAATCAATGAACTGATTGGTAAATTGATCCTCCAACCATGAACTTGAAGAAACAACACAAGTCGATTCGTATGAGATTCTTCGAAAATGAGAAGACTGAGCAAGTACCAAGATATCGTCCAAATAAGGAAATACCAAAACCCTGTTCTCTGATTACAGAAAGAAGGGCACCGAGAACCTTTGAAAAAAATTCTTGGAATTGAGGCTAGGCCAAACGGTAGAGCCACAAAACTGGTAATGCTTGTCTAAAAAGAGAATCTCAGACACTAAAAGTGATCTGGATGAATCGGAATATGCAGATACACATCCTGTAAATCTATTGTAGACATATAATGCCCTTGCTAAACAAAAGGCAGGATAGTCCTACAGTAACCATCTTGAATGTTGGTATCCTAACATAACGATTCAATAATGATAGATCCGGAACTGGTCTGAAGGAATTGACCTTCTTTGGTACAATGAAGAGATAAAATAAAACCCCAGCCCCTGTTCCAGAACTGGAACTGGCATTATTACTCCAGCCAACTCTAGATCTGAAACACATTTCAGAAATGCTGAGCCTTTGCTGTGTTAACTGGGACACGGGAAAGAAAAAAATCTCTTAGCAGGAGGCCTTAACTGAAGCCAATTCTGTACCTTTCTGAAACAATGTTCTGAAACCAGAGATTGAGAACGGAATTGATCCAAATTTCTTTGAAGAAAACGTAATCTGCCCCATACCAGCTGAGCTGGAATAAGGGCCGCACCTTCATAGGTACTTAGGAGCTGGCTATAGGTTTCAATAAGGCTTGGATATATTCCAAACTGGAAATAGTTTCCAAACTGATACCGCTCCTGAGGATGAAGGATCAGGCTTTTGTTCCTTGTTGTGAGGAAAGGAACAAAAATTATTATTTACCCTGGAAAGAAAGGGAAAGCAAAGTTGACTTAGATGACATATCAGCATTCCAAGTTTAATCCATAAAGCTTTTCTAGCTAAAATAGCTAGAGACATATACCTGACATCAACTCTAATGATATCAAAAGATGGTATCACCAATAAAATTATTAGCATGTTATAGAATAATAATAATGCTATAAAATTATGATCTGTTACTTGTTGCGCTAAAGCTTCTAACCAAAAAGTTGAAGCTGCAGCAACATCCGCTAAAAATATAGCAGGTCTAAGAAGATTACCTGAACATAAGTAAGCTTTTCTTAGAAAGGATTCAATTTTCCTATCTAAAGGATCCTTAAATGAAGTACTATCTGCCGTAGGAATAGTAGTACATTAGCAGTTGTAGAGACAGCCCCATAACCTTAGGGATTTTTGTCCCAAAAAACTCTAATCTGTCAGATGGCACAGGATATAATTGCTTAAACGTCTAGAAGGAGTAAATAAATTACCCAAATTATTCCATTCCCTGGAATTACTTCAGAAATAGCATCAGGGAGATTAAACACTTCTGGAATAACTACAGGAAATTTAAACGTTTACATTTAGTATCAAGAGGACCAGAATCATCTATTTCTAATGCAAATAATACTTCTTTAAGTAAAGAACGAATAAATTCCATCTTGAACAAATACAAAGATTTATCAGCATCAACCTCTGAGACAGAAACCTCTGAACCAGAAGAACCATTATCAGTATCAGAATGATGATGTTCATTTAAAAATTCATCTGAAAAAAGAGAAGTTTTAAAAGACTTTTATGTATACTAGAAGGAGAAATAACAGACATAGCCTTCTTAATGGATTTAAAAAAAATAAAATCTCTTATGTTATCAGGAACACTCTGAAAATTAGATGTTGACGGAACAGCAACAGGTAATGTAACAGTACTAAAGGAAATTTTATCTGCATTAATAAGTTTGACATGACATGCAATACAAACAACAGCTGGAGAAACAGATACCAAAAGTTTATAGCAGATACACTTAGCTTGGTAGCTCCAGCACTGGGCAGTGATTTTCCTGAAGTATCTTCTGACTCAGTTGCAACGTGGAACATCTTGCAATATGTAAAAGAAAAAAAACAACATATAAAGCAAAATTGATCAAATTCCTTAAATGACAGTTTCAGGAATGGGAAAAAAATGCCAGTGAACAAGCTTCTAGCAACCAGAAGCAATAAATAATGAGACTTAAATAATGTGGAGACAAAAATGACGCCCATATTTTTTAGCGCCAAAAAAGACGCCCACATTATTTGGCGCCTAAATGCTTTTGGCGCCAAAAATGACACCACATCCGGAACGCCGACATTTTTGGCGCAAAAAAACGTCAAAAAATGACGCAACTTCCGGCGACACGTATGACGCCGGAAACAGAAAAAAAAATTTGCGCCAAAAAAGTCCGCGCCAAGAATGACGCAATAAAATGAAGCATTTTCTGCCCCCGCGAGCCTAACAGCCCACAGGGAAAAAGTCAAATTTTTTAAGGTAAGAAAAAATGAATGAAACAAATGCATTTATCCCAAATATGAAACTGACTGTCTGAAAAATAAGGAATGTTGAACATTCTGAGTCAAGGCAAATAAATGTTTGAATACATATATTTAGAACTTTATAAACAAAGTGCCCAACCATAGCTTAGAGTGTCACAGAAAATAAGATTTACTTACCCCAGGACACTCATCTACATGTTTGTAGAAAGCCAAACCAGTACTGAAACGAGAATCAGCAGAGGTAATGGTATATATAAGAGTATATCGTCGATCTGAAAAGGGAGGTAAGAGATGAATCTCTACGACCGATAACAGAGAACCTATGAAATAGACCCCGTAGAAGGAGATCACTGCATTCAAATAGGCAATACTCTCCTCACATCCCTCTGACATTCACTGCACGCTGAGAGGAAAACCGGGCTCCAACTTGCTGCGGAGCGCATATCAACGTAGAATCTAGCACAAACTTACTTCACCACCTCCATCGGAGGCAAAGTTTGTAAAACTGAATTGTGGGTGTGGTGAGGGGTGTATTTATAGGCATTTTAAGGTTTGGGAAACTTTGCCCCTCCTGGTAGGAATGTATATCCCATACGTCACTAGCTCATGGACTCTTGCTAATTACATGAAAGAAATTAGATAACTATATCTAGAATTGAAAGTATGTTGAAACCTCTAAATACATATAAATATACAAATGTAATGTTATATCTATCTTTTGTTTGATATCTATGTAAAAATTAGTGTTTTTGATTACATATATAAATATGAATAGATAATATCATTATTTAAATTATAATAAAAGATATATATATATATATATAAATATATATAGATATCCATATATAAAACTAATTATATATATATATATATATACAGTATGTGTATATATATATATATATATATATATATATATATATATATATATATATATATAATTTGTGTATGTATGTATATATATATATATATATATATATATATATATATATTGAGACAATTTTAAACATTTATATTGACATACATATATACAGATCGATATATATAAAATAAGATATACTGTAATATATACACATATTTCTATTATGAAACATAGTGAAATCACGACAGATAAAGCTACAGAGACAGGTATAGCAAGAAAGATAGATAAAATTGTAAAATACTATTATATATTTATAAACTAATAAAGAAACATACATACATGGATATAGACACCCATTTATAGACTCATCAATTTTCTAAAATTATAATTCTCAAATTTTATAACATAAATTTTAATGTTTTATTTATCCTTAAAAAGAGTAATCTAAAAAAGAATGATATATAGAGACATAGAGATACAGATAGAGATGGAAAAATATAGATACATAGAGAGATTTAGACAAGGAGTGCGAGACATAGTCAGATAGAGACATAGACACAGACATCATGAGATACATACAAAGAGATATAGATTATTGAAACATAGAGTTATCGAGACATAGAGTAAGAGAGACATAGATAGAGATATAGAGAGACATAGAGTTAAAGAGACATCGAGAGACATAAAAGACAGAGAGAGAAACATAGATAAATTTATAAATAGAGAGATACAAGAAGAGAGACAGACATAGATAGAGACAGAGAGATATAGAGAGACATAGTTAGAGATAGACAGAGATAGAGAGACATTTAATATATATAGACTTACAGATAGACATACATAATAAAATGTAAAATTAATACAGAGATATATAGAGAAAGACATAGAGAGAGAGAGACACATAAAGAGAGAGACAGACAGAGAGACAGACATAAAGATAGACCTATAAAGATAGAGAGACATAGAGATATGAAGATAGACTGATATATAGAGAGACAGAGACATATAGAGAGTGAGAGAGAGAGACATATATACATAGACACATAGAGAGAGACACATAGAGTTCGAAAGACATTGAGAGAGAGAGAAATCAAAAAATAAATATAGTTCGATTAACATAGAGAGAGATACACATAGATAAATGACGACACAGACATAGAGAAAGACAAACACATATAGAGAGAAAGAGACATATAGAGATACAGTGGCATAGAGAAAGTCATAGACATATAGAGACACATAGAGAGAAACAGACATTGATATACCTTATACATATAGAGATACATATAGAAAGAGAGACCGATTTATACAAAGTGGAATAGAAATAGACTGAGAGATATAGAGACACATATAGAGATAGAGAGAGAGACATTGAGATATATAGATACCTTTATAGGTAAATATATATAGATACAAAGACATATAGACATACACAGAGAGAGATAAACATAGAGAGAGAGAGAAACATACATAGAGATACATAGATATATAGATAAATAGAGATAGAGAGACTTATAGAGAGATACACATATAGATAAAGATACATATAGGTAGCGATACATAGAGACAGATGTAAATATCGAAACAAAGAGAGACATATATAGAGAGATACACATAAACAGAGAGAGAAAGAGAGTCATATAGATAGATACATATAGAGAGAGAGATATATATAGAGAGAAACACATATAGATAGAGATACATAGAAAGATAGAGACATAGAGATAGACAGACATAGAGAGAGATACATAGATATAGAGACACATATAGACAGATATGTAGAGATAAATAAACATAAAAAGATAGAGAAACATAAAAATAGATAGACAAAGAAAGAGAGAAATAGAGAGAGAGCGATACATAAAGAGAAACAGAGAGAGAGATACATATAGATAGAGAGACACAGAGATAGACAGACATAGTGAGAGGCAGAAAAAGATAGAAAGACATAATGATAGAGAGAAATAAAGAGAGAAACCGACATACATATAGATAGAAATACAGAGATATAGATATTTAGAGAAATATAGCTAATCATACAGAAAGACTTAGGCCTAGATTTAGAGTTTGGCGGTAGCCGTCAAAACCAGCGTTAGAGGCTCCTAACGCTGGTCTTTACCGCCCGCTGGTATTTATCAAGAGACCAAAGCAAATGAGATAATATAAGGTCTAGATTTAGAGTTTGGCGGTAGCCGTTAAAACCAGCGTTAGAGGCTCCTAACGCTGGTTTTGGGCTACCGCTGGTATTTAGAGTCAATGTTATAAATGTATATCTTGCAGCGCCAAGATGTCAACCATACAAGCTGTGCTCTAGTTGCGGAATCTCCCAACCAGATCCCAAAATGTCAATAAATTAAAAGTGCTTAGTGAGTACAGCGCTACAAAATCCTAGAGAGAAGGATTTGTGGCTAAAGATGGTGTCCACGATTGGTATAACTATAAGTGACGGGTTGATAGTATTGCAAATAGCCTATAGGTCTAAGTGCATAAATATTATGATGTATACAAAAGATAATAACTTATAATGGATCAGATGCTCCTATATGTTATGCTAAAACCATTTATTTTGTTAATAACATTTTACTAATAACATTTGATTTAACATATATAGTTAAAAATCCTTGACAATGTGTGTGTGCATAAAATACATAAAAGTCCTTTAAAACACAGTTCTATGACAGGATATTAAAAACAAATCTATGGTACCAATATGTGCACATAAAAAAGGGGGGGGGGGATTTCCAGAATACAGTCTTAAAACTGAAGAATGGTCATGAGATCCAATGGTATACCGACTTTATAAAGTGTCCCAATGAAAAATATGAAAAAATAACATAAAAATGTGTGAAAAATTGTGAAAAAAATAAATTAATTGCCTCTTAAAAATGAGAAAAAACAGAAAATTATCAAAAATATCAAGAAATATCAAAAATATATAAAAAATATATAAAATTTGTGATATCACAACTGTGAAAAAATAAAAAATAAAATGAGTGAAATGTTGTCAAAAATATGCCTTAGTGAAAGTCAAATATATCCTTAAAAATAGTGATATATATAATAGTGTAACAGATAATCCCAAAAGGTGTAACAAATGTTCCCAAAAGGTACTGATAACTCCAAATGCAAATGGTATTGAGAAGTCTATTGAGACTTAAATGTATCCAAAGTATATATCCAAACAGGTGTAGTTATATTGTGTAGGTCCTCTTCTTGAGGTGTGTGTTAAAACTTCAGTATATCATCTTGAACCTATAAAATAATGAAAAAAGCGGACATAGTGCAATAAAGCTACTAAAAGATAATAGTAAAAGAAATAAACTCACCAATAAGATCCTGAGCCGTAATACCAGTTAGCCAACGCGTTTCGGTTCACATAGAACCTTTCTCAAGACTGGTACCGGCTCTATCGTTTGTTTGCCTTAAATGTATTTGTTTGGCCAATGGGATTGGGTTAATTTTACGCCAAAAATTCGCGCCAAAATACGCCGTTACTAAAAAAGCGTCTTTTCGTTGTATATAAGTCTTTATTTGATGCTCTTTGTGTGTTGTTTCTATTTCTTATTCTCTAATAATATATTGGTCCGTTATCGTACTTATCCTTGTAGTGTAATATCTTGTTTACCGGAAGTTTTTACCGGAAATGGCGATTAACCGGAAGTGACATCGTGGTTCGTGTGAGCACTTCCGGTTAGCGCATGCTGTACCTCTATCCACAGAGACTGTGTCTCTGAAGATAAGGGTTGTTTTGCCAATATTTTGTAATTAGTGGTATTTGGCTCAGGATCTATCTAAGTGTTATAAAATGGTTGGTTTGTGTCTATATACACTAAACGTAATCTGCAATGGATTGGTCCATTCTGGAGCACAAAAAGTACATATAAATATATATAGAGAAATACAGATACAATACAATAGAGATACATAGTCATATAAAAAAGGAATACATATTCATATAAAAACAAATAGACTGTATATATAGCCTTTCAAATAAGTGCAATAAAATCATATATGTTATCATTTCATCGGTCTATTTAAAACCCATTATAAAGAAATTTTCACATAATTAGGAACATATAAAAATATAAAAAATAAAAAATAAATGAATAAATAGAAACATATGTATGCCTATAAATACATATAAAGACCTATAAGAGGATGAATAAATAGAAACATATGTATGCCTATAAATACATATAAAGACCTATAAGAGGATGGAAATTTCGTTTCCTGTGTCACTTGGGGTCGAAAAATGTAATATCTGAGTCTGATACTCCAACTGTACGTTGGTCACAGTGGACCCTAACTCTGATAGACAGGTTATATATATATATGTGTGTGTAGGACAGTGTATATATAAGTATATGAGAATGACTTTCTCAGTATATGTATATAGGGACATATACAAAATTAACATTGTATAAAACTGAGAATGGTGGGATAGGAACGGGAGGTGAGGATTAGAAAGCGAGAGTTAAAATGTTAAAACAAAAGGTAAAACAACTAGGTTAAAACATGGGTTATGATGTCAATCTTTTTAAGAAGAATATCAGTGGTGTCTAAAATACCAGTGGTTTCTAAAATCTAAAAAGCCTGAACTCTAAGACTTTAAAACTTAAAACTCCAAAGAACCAAACTCTCAAAGTGCACAAGTTTCAAAATGTATAAGCTGGATGGCCCTTTGGTATATTTCCACATTTTTTCACCCATTACATAGGTGTTGTAGGGGGTCAGATATGGGGTTATCATAGTAGATGGAATATTTCCGTGCTGCTATTTAGGCCTTTGGGAAAGGTGCAGTCTAACTGGAAAATCCACTTTGATTCTACTTTCAAAATCTCCCCCTCTCCAATTTTTTATTGGTCTGCTGATACCCATATATTTAAAAGTTTTATTGTTACCATTATGGACTTCCTTAAAATGTTTGTACAGTGGGAAGTCCTCCTTGCCCCACTTTATCTGTAAGAGGTGCTCTCGAATTCTATCTCGGAGTTTTCTGGAGGTTTGTCCTATGTATTGAAGTCCACATCCACATTCAATTAGGTATATGACGCCCGAATCCTGGCACCTGATCATTTCTTTCATATTAAAAGACTCTTTTTGTGATCTTGGATTTAAACGTCTGGCTCTTCTTGCCGTGTTTGCAAGCCTTACATAAATGGCATGGAAAAAAGCCTTTTAATGGTTTGCCATATACATCGTTTACTCTGGTCTTTCTGGTTGCTATCGGTACGCTGGGGGCAATCATAGTCTTTAGGTTTTTCGTTTTCCTATATATGAAAGTGGGGGACTCTTCCAGATCCTTTCCAATTATGTTGTCTTCCTTGAGAAAATGCCAGTGTTTCTTAATTATCTTTTCAATTAGAAACTTATTCTCACTGTATTCCGAGATGAAAGGTATCTTTATGGTCTTGCTTCCCTGTGCTGTCTTTTCTTTATACTTCAGCATCGATCTTCTGTCCATTTTCCCCACTTCTTCTATTGTTTTATGTATAGTATCTTCGTCGTATCCCCTGTCCATGAACCTTTTTTTCAGGATTTCAGACTGTTCTTTCCATTTATCTGTGTCAGAGCAGTTTTTCCTAATCCTCATCAGTTGTCCTTTCGGGATATTCGATTTCCATCTGTGATGGTGACAACTGGTTTGGTGGATGTAATTACTACAGTCTACGTCCTTGAAGTATGTGGATGTTGAAAGTTTCCCTTGTCTTACATTTATATTCAAATCTAGAAAGTGGATGTTATATTTACTTATTTCATGTGTGAATTTTAAGTTAATTCTATTATTGTTCATCACATTTATAGTGTGTTGGAGGTCTTCGACGGACCCCTTTCACACAATGAGGATATCATCTATGTATCTCTTGTAAAGGACCAGGTCTGCGCCTGCTGGGCAGGAGTCCCAAAACAGGTTCTCCCATTGGCCCATGTACAAGTTAGCATAGCTAGGCGCAAACCTGGTCCCCATAGCTGTTCCGCATTTTTGGTTGTAAAATGTACCTCTGTCATTGAAATAGTTGTGGCTGAGGATGTATGAGATGCCTTCCAGGACAAATTCTCTCTGTTCCTGACTCAGTTCTATGTCCTTCTCCATAAAGTGTCTGACTGCTTCTAGACCCAGGATATGTGGGATGCTCGTATAAAGAGCAGTTACGTCACAAGTAGCCAGAATGTATTAACTATTCCATTCTAGGTTATTTAGTATGTTTAGGACTTCAGTTGAGTCCCTGAGATATGAGGGCAATTTTTGAACATGTTTTTGGAGTCTCCTGTCTATGTATTCTGATAGGTTACAAGAGATTGAGCCTATGCCTGATATGATAGGCCTACCAGGGGGATTGTTCAGCCTCTTGTGGATTTTGGGAAGGTAGTAGAATACAGGTATCCTTGGATGTTGTATGGATATGTATCTGTACTCATGGTTGTTGATTACTCCTTTCCTTTTGGCTGATAGTAGTATGGAGTCTAGTTCTCTTTTATATCCTTCTGTAGGGTCCGAATTTAGGATCTCATAGGTTTCTCGATCCCCCAGAATTCTATCTGACTCCTTATTGTAATCATCTTTGTTTAGAATGACAATCCCCCCCTCCCTTGTCGGCCGGCTTTACTATGATAGCTTTGTTATCTTCTAGGCTTCTTATTGTGTCCATCTGTGTTTTGGTTAAGTTATGATGGAATTTTTTGATGTTCTTGTCCTTAAGTTTCTTTATATCGTCACATACTATGTTCTCGAATGTTTCGATTTGGGGTCCCTTGTGTGTAATGGGGAAAAAATTGGATTTGGGCTTAAGATTCGTATATTCCAACTTATCTTGTGTAGGATTATCAATGGCTCTCATATCTATGTTTGGTTGAGAGTTTGTTCTTTCCAATGTTGATTTCAAAAAGAATCTTTTGAGAGTAAGTTTTCTCACTAGCTGTTTCACATGTATATAGGTTTGGAATTTATCCAAGCCTCTAGATGGAGCGTAAGAAAGACCTAAGGACAATACTTCCTTGTCCTTGTGGCTTAGATTTATGTTACTCAAATTGTATATCCCTTTATTGTCTGTATTTTCCAGATCTTTAGTACGATTAATGATATCGTTACTTGTGGAAGGGATTGCAATTGGTTTATCTTCACATTTTTTATGTGTCTGTGCGATTTCTAGAGATTTCTTTTTCAACTTTATACCTGCTCTTCTACCTCTATGGGTTTTCTTTTTAAGCTTGGATTTAAAGGCTCTTCCATGTCTTGTATTCTGTCCTTTCTTTTCGATTGTTTGTTCCTGTCTATAAGTGTCATGGTTCCCTCCCCTACACTACAAGGATAAGTACGATAACGGACCAATATATTATTAGAGAATAAGAAATAGAAACAACACACAAAGAGCATCAAATAAAGACTTATATACAACGAAAAGACGCTTTTTTAGTAACGGCGTATTTTGGCGCGAATTTTTGGCGTAAAATTAACCCAATCCCATTGGCCAAACAAATACATTTAAGGCAAACAAACGATAGAGCCGGTACCAGTCTTGAGAAAGGTTCTATGTGAACCGAAACGCGTTGGCTAACTGGTATTACGGCTCAGGATCTTATTGGTGAGTTTATTTCTTTTACTATTATCTTTTAGTAGCTTTATTGCACTATGTCCGCTTTTTTCATTATTTTATAGGTTCAAGATGATATACTGAAGTTTTAACACACACCTCAAGAAGAGGACCTACACAATATAACTACACCTGTTTGGATATATACTTTGGATACATTTAAGTCTCAATAGACTTCTCAATACCATTTGCATTTGGAGTTATCAGTACCTTTTGGGAACATTTGTTACACCTTTTGGGATTATCTGTTACACTATTATATATATCACTATTTTTAAGGATATATTTGACTTTCACTAAGGCATATTTTTGACAACATTTCACTCATTTTATTTTTTATTTTTTCACAGTTGTGATATCACAAATTTTATATATTTTTTATATATTTTTGATATTTCTTGATATTTTTGATAATTTTCTGTTTTTTCTCATTTTTAAGAGGCAATTAATTTATTTTTTTCACAATTTTTCACACATTTTTATGTTATTTTTATTTTTTTCTGATACTTTCTATCTCCAGAGACGTGGAACCGCTATGGGGGCGAAATTCGCCCCCTCCTATGCCAACCTCTTTATGGGGTGGTGGGAGCGGTTCCACGTCTATGGAGGAGGAAATAGATTCACTGGGTCCATCAAAAAATATCTGAGGTTCATAGATGACCTATTGATCATCTGGTCCTCAAGTGAGATACAAGCAAAGGAATTGGTGGACCAGTTGAACTCTAATGAAGTGGGTCTGAGATTCACCTACCAGTGGCACCAAAAGACCATGAATTACTTGGATGTAACCCTGACGGGTGAACCTGACACCCATAAAATTACATCTTCACTCTATCGCAAGCCTATCTCCGGCAACACATTACTGCACGCTAAAAGCAGCCACCCTAAACATGTCTTTAGAGGCATTGCTAAGGGCCAGTTTATGCGTGTCAAACGAAATTGTTCCCGGGGAGGGGACTGCGATAGAGAAAGTAAGGAATTGGATAAGCGCCTACGGGATAGGCAATATCCTGTCAAACTCATTAGGAGGGCACGACAAGAGGTTGACCGGATGGATCGACCAGGGCTATTCCATAGGACTTCTAGCCCAGTTAATACAGAAATTAAGACACGTAATGCTCCCACCCTCATTACAGCTTACTCTAATCAATACCATCAGGTCTGTAATATAATCAGGAAGAACATCCCAATTTTGCGGGGAGACAAATCATTACGCAATGTTATTAAAGATGGCTGTAATTTTGTCTACAGGAGAAATTTGACTTTGGGAAATTTGCTGTCTCCCAGTTTATTGAGAGAAGAACCAAGCAGGAGTTCTTGGCTACACTTCAAGGGCACTTTCCGGTGTGGAAAGAGGTCCTGTGGGTCTTGTAACCATATCAGAGTAGCTACTCATTTTACGTCAGCCTCTGGGGCAGAATCTTTTGAGACCAGGGGCTGCGTCAAATGTGGAAGTAAATTTGTGGTATACCTCATAGAGTGTACCCTGTGCCAAAGGCAGTATGTGGGTAGAACCACCAGAGAGGTAGGGACACGCATCAAAGAGCATTTAGCCCACATCTCACATGAAAGAGCAGTGTCAGCCCTCGCTAAACACTTCTTGGAGATACACCAGGGCCAGGTTGGATCCTTTAGGTGGCAGGCAATCGAGCAGATTGTCAGACCCCCTAGGGGAGGTGACAAATTTCGTATTTTGTGCCGACAGGAAATTTATTGGATCCATAAACTCGGATGCCTGCTACCGAGAGGATTCAACTCGGAATTCGATATTATTAATTACTGGCAACATTAATAGCGAATTTGCAATATATTGCATATTTCCTTTAGAATTTTCAGATGCCCTTTACATTCCTCGCATCCACACCCACAGGTCTTCATTTTGATTCTTTTCTCTATTCTGGTCTCCTTTTGAGCCTTGATAAATATAATTGGTCGATTTCTCCTGGTTACATACAGGTTATTCTTCAGGCCATTTATTAATAGCTTATTGTAGACCCTAGAATCTATATATTTCCATAATGTTAAGTCCTTTTTTAACTTGTTAGTATATCCATTTGGTTACTTTTTACCTACAAGTAATATTTAGATATTATCACGATCATTATGCATTTCCTATTTTAAGTTCTCATAATATAGTCTGAAGTGACTTTGACATTCTGTATATGCAATAGTTAGATCTAACAATTTCAACAAGGGCGCCCTTTAGTGCATCAAACACATTGGTATGTTTAAATGACAGTCAAGCAGCAACTTTCTCCTTTAACCTTAAACATATAATATGAGGTGTTTTTTCTATTATATATAATTTGTTACTATATTATTTGGATACACTTTATTTATTTATTGTTGTTTTTGTGTAAATCAGGGTGGCTACTTTTTAGACTGTTATATTGTTATACTATTGGTTCATGCATAACTATTTGTCATTTTTCACATGTCATTTTTTACATAATGTTTATGCCTAAAGAAGTCTGTCTACATATTTAGTTACTATTTCATACATTACCTTTAAGGGGTTAAACAGTGGGTGTTTGTCTTCTTTTCTTTTATCACCTCCTTGGGGAGGAGCTAAGAGTTTTAAATAGATTGCACCTGCATAGGTGCAACACGTCTATGACTACAGCCTACTTGGCTGAAACCGGTCAGACCTTTTTCTAACTCCCACTGTTTCACAGGAGTCTGCCTATTTTTGTATATATTTTTAATTGGTCCTAATAAAGTTTACTTTTTATCTATCTATACACTCTGGTCGGCTGGAACATTTCTTGGATTTTTTGCTACACTATTATATATATCACTATTTTTAAGGATATATTTGACTTTCACTAAGGCATATTTTTGACAACATTTCACTCATTTTATTTTTTATTTTTTCACAGTTGTGATATCACAAATTTTATATATTTTTGATATATTTTTGATATATTTTTGATATATTTTTGATATTTTTTGATATTTTGATATTTTTGATAATTTTCAGTTTTTTCTCATTTTTAAGAGGCAATTAATTTATTTTTTTCACAATTTTTCACACATTTTTATGTTATTTTTTCATATTTTTCATTGGGACACTTTATAAAGTCGGTATACCATTGGATCTCATGACCATTCTTCAGTTTTAAGACTGTATTCTGGAAATCCCCCCCCCCTTTTTTATGTGCACATATTGGTACCATAGATTTGTTTTTAACATCCTGTCATAGAACTGTGTTTTAAAGGACTTTTATGTATTTTATGCACACACACATTGTCAAGGATTTTTAACTATATATGTTAAATCAAATGTTATTAGTAAAATGTTATTAACAAAATAAATGGTTTTAGCATAACATATAGGAGCATCTGATCCATTATAAGTTATTATCTTTTGTATACATCATAATATTTATGCACTTAGACCTATAGGCTATTTGCAATACTATCAACTCGTCACTTATAGTTATACCAGTCGTGGACACCATCTTTAGCCACAAATCCTTCTCTCTAGGATTTTGTAGCGCTGTACTCACTAAGCACTTTTAATTTATTGGTATTTAGAGTCAGTCATTAAAGGGTCTAACGCTCACTTTGCAGCCGCAACTTTTCCATACCGCAGATCCCCCTACGCCATTTGCGTATCCTATCTTTTCAATGGGATCTTTCTAACGCCGGTATTTAGAGTCGTGGCTGAAGTGAGCGTTAGAACTCTAACGACAAAACTCCAGCCGCAGAAAAAAGTCAGTAGTTAAGAGCTTTCTGGGCTAACGCCGGTTTATAAAGCGCTTAACTACTGTGCTCTAAAGTACACTAACACTCATAAACTACCTATGTACCCCTAAACCGAGGCCCCCCCACATCGCCGCCACTCTATTAAAATATTTTAACCCCTAATCTGCCACCTACGTTATCCCTATGTATCCCTAATCTGCTGCCCCTAATACCGCCGACACCTACATAATATTTGTTAACCCCTAATCTGCCGCCCCCAACGTCGCCGCCACCTACCTACACTTATTAACCCCTAATCTGCCGACCGGACCGCACCGCTACTATAATAAATGTATTAACCCCTAATCCGCCTCACTCCCGCCTCAATAACCCTATAATAAATAGTATTAATCCCTAATCTGCCCTTCCTAACATCGCCGACACCTAACTTCAAGCATTAACCCCTAATCTGCCGACCGGAGCTCACCGCTACTCTAATAAATTTTTTAATCCCTAAAGCTAATTCTAACCCTAACACCCCCCTAAGTTAAATATAATTTTTATCTAACGAAATAAATTAACTCTTATTTTTATTAACCCCTACTCTGCTGCTCCGTACACCGCCGCAACCTACGTTATCCCTATGTACTCCTAATCTGCTGCCCCTAACACCGCCGACCCCTATATTATATTCATTAACCCCTAATCTGCCGCCCCCAACGTCGCCTCCACCTGTAAAATAAACCCTAATATAGCTACAATATAAATAATAATTATATTGTAGCTATTTTAGGATTAATATTTATTTTACAGGCAACTTTGTATTTATTTTAACCAGGTACAATAGCTATTAAATAGTTAATAACTATTTAATAGCTACCTAGTTAAAATAATTACAAAATTCCCTGTAAAATAAATCCTAACCTAAGTTACAATTAAACCTAACACTACACTATCAATAAATTAATTAAATACAATACCTAAAAATAAATACAATGAAATAAACTAACTAAAGTACAAAAATAAAAAAGAACTAAGTTATAAAAAAATATTTACAAACATTAGAAAAATATTACAACAATGTTAAACTAATTACACCTACTCTAAGCCCCCTCGGGAACAGGAATAGCCAATAGAGTGCGAGCTCAATCTGATTGGCTGATCAGATCAGCCAATCGGATTGAACTTGATTCTGATTGGCTGATTCCATCAGCCAATAAGACTTTTTTACTACCTTAATTCTGATTGGATGAAAGAATCGTATCAGCCGATCGGAATTCGAGGGACGCCATCTTGGATGATGTCCCTTAAAGGAACCGTCATTCGTCGGGAAGTCGTTGGTGAAGATGGATGTTCCGCGTCGGCGGGATGAACATGGATCCGGAAGAAAGAAGATTGAAGATGCCGCTTGATAGAAGACTTCAGCCGGATCATGGACCTCTTCAGCTCCCGCTTGGATGAAGACTTCAGCTCGATCATGGACCTCTTCAGCTCCCGCTTGGATGAAGACTTCAGTCGGATCATGGACATCTTCAGCCCCCGCTTGGGCTTGGATCAAGACATCGGAGGAGCTCTTCTGGATCGATCGGTGAACCCGGCGTGGTGAAGATAAGGTAGGAAGATCTTCAGGGGCTTAGTGTTAGGTTTATTTAAGGGGGGTTTGGGTTAGATTAGGGGTATGTGGGTGGTGGGTTGTAATGTGGGGGGGGGTATTGTATGGTTTTTTTTTACAGGCAAAAGAGCTGAATTCTTTGGGGCATGCCAATTCAAAGGGCCCTTTTCAGGGCTGGTAAGGTAAAAGAGCTTTTCTATTTTAATTTTAGAATAGGGTAGGGCATTTTTTTATTTTGGGGTCTTTCTTATTTTATTAGGGGGCTTAGAGTAGGTATAATTAGTTTAACATTGTTGTAATATTTTTCTAATGTTTGTAAATATTTTTTTATTTTTTGTAACTTCGTTCTTTTTTATTTTTTGTACTTTAGTTAGTTTATTTCATTGTATTTATTTGTAGGTATTGTATTTAATTAATTTATTGATAGTGTAGTGTTAGGTTTAATTGTAACTTAGGTTAGGATTTATTTTACAGGTAATTTTGTAATTATTTTAACTAGGTAACTATTAAATAGTTATTAACTATTTAATAGCTATTGTACCTGGTTAAAATAATTACAAAGTTGCCTGTAAAATAAATATTAATCCTAAAATAGCTACAATATAATTATAATTTCTATTGTAGCTATATTAGGGTTTATTTTACAGGTAAGTATTTAGCTTTAAATAGGAATAATTTATTTAATAAGAGTTAATTTATTTCATTAGATTTAAATTATATTTAATTTAGGGGGGTGTTAGGGTTAGCTTTAGGGGTTAATGCATTTATTAGAGTAGCGGAGAGATCCGGTCGGCAGATTAGGGGTTAATTATTGTAGGTAGGTGGAGGCGACGTTGGGGGCGGCAGATTAGGGGTTAATAAATATAATATAGGGGTCGGCGGTGTTAGGGGCAGCAGATTAGGGGTACATAGGGATAACGTAGGTTGCGGCGGTGTACGGAGCGGCAGATTAGGGGTTAATAATAATATGCAGGCGTCAGCGATAGTGGGGGCGGCAGATTAGGGGTTAATAAGCGTAAGGTTAGGGGTGTTTAGACTCGGGGTACATGTTAGGGTGTTAGGTGCAGACTTACGAAGTGTTTCCCCCTAGGAAACAATGGGGCTGCGTTAGGAGCTTAACGCTGCTTTTTTGCAGGTGTTAGGTTTTTTTTCAGCTCAAACAGCCCCATTGTTTTCTATGGGGGAATCGTGCACTAGCACGTTTTTGAAGCTGGCCGCGTCCGTAAGCAACGATGGTATTTAGAGTTGCAGTGGCGGTAAATATGCTCTACGCTCCCTTTTTTGGAGCCTAACGCAGGCCTTCTGTGAACTCTAAATACCAGCGGTATTTAAAAGGTGCGGGGGGAAAAAAGCATGCGTAGCTAACGCACCCCTTTGGCCGCAGAACTCTAAATCTAGCCGATAGAAAGTTACATAGATAGAGCGATAGATATACATAGAGAGAGATATAGATTATGAGTCAGACCTAGATAAAAAGACATATAAAGATATACCTATTAATAGTCACTGATCTATAAAGAACGAGATAGAGATAGACAATTTGATATTAATATAATAATCATTGGTTTATGATAAAGATCATAGGCATAACTAGAAACCACAGGGCCCAAGTGCAATAATCTAATAAGGGACACTCCAAAAAAAGTTAATTGTATACATTATTTTTTTAGATTTAACAATCAAAATAAAATGTGAATCAGATTACATGTCTGCAAAAGGATGAACCATGTGTCCACAGTCTGTGAGATGGTCTGACACCCTATTACTGTATATAGTGACACTTTTTTAACCCACCAGTACTGTATATAGTGATTTATTGAAACACTATGTTATATTTTGGTGAGATGGCTGTACTGACCCTACCCGCCCCAATACTTTATAAATTTACAATAGTAGTCTGTGACATGGTCCAGCCCACATGTACTGTATATAGTTGTACTGTATTGACTGACACTATTTCCCCCCCCCTACCCATGCTGTATTAACAAGGTCTGTAATTTGCTGGTTCCACAAACATAGACACATACACATACATGCAGTAATACACACTCAGTCACATACATACATACATACACACACACACACAGATAAACACATAAAGACCCATTTTTAAATCTGAAACACTAACCCCTGTAGTCAGAAAAAAAAAATCATCATGTCATACTCACATGATATCAGTGTAGGTAAACTTTTTTTATTCAAAAATAAAAAAAATTTTAAGATGGGGCCCCACCCTTGGGTGCCCATTCGCAATTGCCTCCTCTGCACCCCCTCTAGATTTGCCCATGTGAAATATAAATATGGACAACGATTTTTATGCTTATTCTTAAAAAATTATTATCATTTAAAGATGCTATTTTCATTTTTAGTGAAATAGTCACAAATATCAGAATGCAATATGTATTCTCATTTTTTTAATCATTGTATATTTGAAAATAAAAATAATATATAACTCACACAAAAAACTCAGACAACACACAGAGTGATCAACACACAGACTAATATAACACACACACTCATAACACAGACTCATACAACATACAGTATCATTCAACACACACAAACCCAATTTCATATAACTTAAATTTTTATATTTAACATATATAACAAACAAACTATAATAGGACTCACCCCACATATACATAACCGTACACAATAAATCCATAATACACACAAAATTGCATAAAATGAAACGCAGCAAATAAAAATAAAAAAGTATATAACGAATATAGATGCAGTTGTGACCCTGTAATATTTAGAGTAACCCTTGCCTACATCATATCTTACCCTATAATACACATTTTTAAATTATATGTTTATTACGGTCATCCAATAATTAATGAGCATAATGGCACTAAGGTCAGAGGTAAACAATAATTTAATTTTAATTATATTATGTAATTTATTATTGTAATATAACCTAAATTTCTTAAAAATTTAATTTCAGACATTAATTTTATAATTATATTTTAAAAAAATTATTTCATTGGACTATTAAAACATAGTCCAATAGTACAACATATAGAGTTTTTTTAATTATTTTTATTTAAAAATTAATTGATTTATGATTATTTATTTTACAGATCGAAATTTATAATGCCGGACTGCATTGTAATTGGGTGCACCAAGAGGGTAGGTGGTCAAAAAGATGTAAGCTTTCATGTGTTTCCAAAAATTCATGAAAAGATTAAATTGTGGTTGCAACAAACCAATCAATATACAGGATATCAAATGGAAATAATGGTCCAACGTATCTTTGAAACAAATAAAACCCTAAGGTACAGGATGTGTTCAAAACATTTCCACCCTGATTGCTACTACACATATGGCGTGAACAAAAAATTAAAACCTGATGCTGCACCAACAATTTTTCCTTCAAGAATCACTCATTATTCTCAAACACCGTCTACTGGTAAACCTGATGCATCAGGATCAGCTATAACTTTTCAAGAATCCCCATCCACCTCAACAACTGCTAATAGAAAAAAGAAGCAGAATTCAAGTATGTCACGCATGTGGTGGAAAATGTAATATCATCGAAAATGATTCGTCAACAAATACTGAAACGATCGTTCAGCAAGATAGCTCTTCAACATTTGATAATTTTCATGGCACTTTGAGTTCCAGTGTACAAACCTACAAAATTATTAAAACATTTTCTAAAAGTACAACAGCAAGAGACTATTTTAAAAAAAAAAGATCAATACACTTGGACTATGGGTGACATATCAAACGACAATACTATTGAAGGCAGCATTGCATTTAGAAGTGCTGAAATTATGGTTGAGGCTACAGAAACAAACTTAATTGAGAATCCATTGTTACAAGTGGATATTGAAAATGCTAATGTACCACAAATTATCAGCAATCCTATAGCAGAGATAATACCAGTGAGTGAAGTGTCTGAGCTTTCATTCATTTCATTAAACTCTGAAAATTATGACATCGCTATGAACGAGGACCAAGACATAGGATCACAAGATCCTACATACCTGCCAGAGACAACTGAGGAAACCATGGACGAATTTTCAATTCAAGAAGTAAATCTGAATTAGTTCACGAAAATAAATACATAGTATTTGAACGATGTTTGGATGAATTCATAAAATTAATCCCATGCCGCTTCCAAAACAAATGTGAATCTCCAATGATGTTGACTCAAAGACTAGTAGGGACTATGTTGATAGTAACCAGAGAATGTGAATCCGGTCATAACTCTGCACTATGGTCTAGTCAACCTACTGTCGGTCAACGACCTGTAGGAAACATTCTTGCCTGTTCCTCTCTACTTTTCACAGGTAATCAATTTGAGAAAATTAGTGATTACTTTACATACTTTGGAATCAGTTTTCTGTCAAAACAAACTTTTTACAATTATCAGAAAACATTTCTTTTTCCGACCGTGGACACCTTCTGGAAAGAAGAATGTGCCAGAAATATCGAAACTTTCAATGGTCGTGGTATCGCAATAACCGGAGACGGACAATGCGATAGTCCCGTTTTTTCAGCCAAATATTGTACATTTACAACCATGGAGGCTAAATCAAAGAAGATTTTAAATTTGGAAATTATTCAAGTCAGTGAGACCACATCTTCAGTGGCTATGGAAGCCAAAGGATTTCGTCGTGCTATGAACAAAATGATAAACAATGGATTGATGCCAGTAATGGTTGCCACCGACAGGCATGTCAGTATAAGGAAAATACTACGTGAAGATTACAAAAACATCAATCACCAATTTGACATTTGGCATTACACAAAAAGCCAAAAAAGAAAATTATTGCTATCAGTCGAAAAAAAAATTGTTCAGAACTTTCAAAATGGGTATTATCAATTGCCAATCATTTATGGTCATGCAGTTTTTCTTGTGAAGGTGACGTTGAGAAAATGGAAAAATTGTGGAAATCTTGTCTATATCATGTATTGAATATACATTCTTGGATAGACAATGGTGTAGAATGGAAATGTAGACATGGAGAATTGCAAAAAGATGAAGAAAGACAGAAAATGGCTGACCAAGCAATCAGAGGCTTTCCATGAGTTGCAGAAAATAGTTTTGAATGATCAAATTCTTAAAGATTTACGACATCTAAATTTGTTTTGTCATACTGGTAAACTCGAGGTCTTCCATAGCTTGAACTTGAAGTATAGACCGAAAAGAATACATTTTAAGATGGATGCTATGGAGGCTCGTACAAAACTTGCTGCTCTTGCAAACAACATGAACACACATCGTGTTCAATCAACAGTTAAGCACCCAACATCACGGAGTGGAAGTTATGGTGAATTACAATTTGACACATATTTCCCAAAAAGTAAAAAGGAATGGATGGTGCAACCTGTATATGATGACATGGATTTGTCTTACATACATAAACTGAGTACTGAGGTATTGAATTTAGTGGAAGGCGCATCCACACATTCATGGGAATCCAAAAACATGCTTTTGACACCAAACATTGCCTCTACACCTCGCCTGGACAAAAAATTACTGATTGAAAAGCATACATCAAGATTTGGTAAAAAAAACTTTGAAATTCTACTATGCTTTCATTTCTAATAATACTTATTTTATAATTTTGGTTGTTTTGGTATAAAGTATTATTATTTTTATTAAAGTTTACTATCTAAATTTAGATTCTCTTTATTTCTATTTATTTCTTCTAATGTTTTTTTCTTCTTCATGTGATTTTTAAAAATATTTTTGTTAATTTTAATAATGTATTTTCCATATTTTAAGTTAAAAAAAAACATAATTTATGTAAGAACTTACCTGATAAATTCATTTCTTTCATATTAGCAAGAGTCCATGAGCTAGTGACGTATGGGATATACATTCCTACCAGGAGGGGCAAAGTTTCCCAAACCTCAAAATGCCTATAAATACACCCCTCACCACACCCACAATTCAGTTTAACGAATAGCCAAGAAGTGGGGTGATAAAAAAGTGCGAAAGCATATAAAATAAGGAATTGGAATAATTGTGCTTTATACAAAATCATAACCACCACAAAAAAAAGGGCGGGCCTCATGGACTCTTGCTAATATGAAAGAAATGAATTTATCAGGTAAGTTCTTACATAAATTATGTTTTCTTTCATGTAATTAGCAAGAGTCCATGAGCTAGTGACGTATGGGATAATGATTACCCAAGATGTGGATCTTTCCACACAAGAGTCACTAGAGAGGGAGGGATAAAAATAAAGACAGCCAATTCCTGCTGAAAATAATCCACACCCAAAATAAAGTTTAACGAAAAACATAAGCAGAAGATTCAAACTGAAACCGCTGCCTGAAGTACTTTTCTACCAAAAACTGCTTCAGAAGAAGAAAATACATCAAAATGGTAGAATTTAGTAAAAGTATGCAAAGAGGACCAAGTTGCTGCTTTGCAAATCTGATCAACCGAAGCTTCATTCCTAAACGCCCAGGAAGTAGAAACTGACCTAGTAGAATGAGCTGTAATTCTCTGAGGCGGAGTTTTACCCGACTCAACATAGGCAAGATGAATTAAAGATTTCAACCAAGATGCCAAAGAAATGGCAGAAGCTTTCTGGCCTTTTCTAGAACCGGAAAAGATAACAAATAGACTAGAAGTCTTTCTGAAAGATTTAGTAGCTTCAACATAATATTTCAAAGCTCTAACAACATCCAAAGAATGCAACGATTTCTCCTTAGAATTCTTAGGATTAGGACATAATGAAGGAACCACAATTTCTCTACTAATGTTGTTGGAATTCACAACTTTAGGTAAAAATTCAAAAAAAATTCGCAACACCGCCTTATCCTGATGAAAAATCAGAAAAGGAGACTCACAAGAAAGAGCAGATAATTCAGAAACTCTTCTGGCAGAAGAGATGGCCAAAAGGAACAAAACTTTCCAAGAAAGTAATTTAATGTCCAATGAATGCATAGGTTCAAACGGAGGAGCTTGAAGAGCCCCCAGAACCAAATTCAAACTCCAAGGAGGAGAAATTGACTTAATGACAGGTTTTATACGAACCAAAGCTTGTACAAAACAATGAATATCAGGAAGAATAGCAATCTTTCTGTGAAAAAGAACAGAAAGAGCAGAGATTTGTCCTTTTAAGGAACTTGCGGATAAACCTTTATCTAAACCATCCTGAAGAAACTGTAAAATTCTCGGAATTCTAAAAGAATGCCAAGAAAAATGATGAGAAATACACCAAGAAATATAAGTCTTCCAGACTCTATAATATATCTCTCTAGATACAGATTTACGAGCCTGTAACATAGTATTAATCACAGCGTCAGAGAAACCTCTTTGACGAAGAATCAAGCGTTCAATCTCCATACCTTTAAATTTAAGGATTTCAGATCCTGATGGAAAAAAGGACCTTGTGACAGAAGGTCTGGTCTTAACGGAAGAGTCCACGGTTGGCAAGAGGCCATCCGGACAAGATCCGCATACCAAAACCTGTGAGGCCATGCCGGAGCTACCAACAGAACAAACGAGCATTCCTTCAGAATCTTGGAGATTACTCTTGGAAGAAGAACTAGAGGCGGAAAGATATAGGCAGGATGATACTTCCAAGGAAGTGATAATGCATCCACTGCCTCCGCCTGAGGATCCTGGGATCTGGACAGATACCTGGGAAGTTTCTTGTTTAGATGGGACGCCATCAAATCTATTTCTGGAAGTTCCCACATTTGAACAATCTGAAGAAATACCTCTGGGTGAAGAGACCATTCGCCCGGATGCAACGTTTGGCGACTGAGATAATCCGCTTCCCAATTGTCTACACCTGGGATATGAACCGCAGAGATTAGACAGGAGCTGGATTCCACCCAAACCAAAATTCGAGATACTTCTTTCATAGCCAGAGGACTGTGAGTTCCTCCTTGATGATTGATGTATGCCACAGTTGTGACATTGTCTGTCTGAAAACAAATGAACGATTCTCTCTTCAGAAGAGGCCAAAACTGAAGAGCTCTGAAAATTGCACGGAGTTCCAAAATATTGATCGGTAATCTCACCTCCTGAGATTCCCAAACTCCTTGTGCCGTCAGAGATCCCCACACAGCTCCCCAACCTGTGAGACTTGCATCTGTTGAAATTACAGTCCAGGTCGGAAGCACAAAAGAAGCCCCCTGAATTAAACGATGGTGATCTGTCCACCACGATAGAGAGTGTCGAACAATCGGTTTTAAAGATATTAATTGAGATATCTTTGTGTAATTTGAGATATCTTTGTGTAATCCTTGCACCATTGATTCAGCATACAAAGCTGAAGAGGTCGCATGTGAAAACGAGCAAAGGGAATCGGGTCCGATGCAGCAGTCATAAGACCTAGAATTTCCATGCATAAGGCAACCGAAGGGAATGATTGTGACTGAAGGTTTCGACAAGCTGCCATCAGTTTTAGACGCCTCTTGTCTGTTAAAGACAGAGTCATGGACACTGAATCTATTTGGAAACCCAGAAAGGTTACCCTTGTCTGAGGAATCAATGAACTTTTTGGTAAATTGATCCTCCAACCATGATCTTGAAGAAACAACACAAGTCGATTCGTATGAAATTCTGCTAAATGTAAAGACTGAGCAAGTACCAAGATATTGTCCAAATAAGGAAATACCACAATACCCTGTTCTCTGATTACAGACGGGCACCGAGAACCTTTGTAAAAATTCTTGGAGCTGTAGCAAGGCCAAACGGCAGAGCCACAAACTGGTAATGCTTGTCCAGAAAAGAGAATCTCAGGAACCGATAATGATCCGGATGAATCGGAATATGCAGATATGCATCCTGTAAATCTATTGTGGACATATAATTCCCTTGCTGAACAAAAGGCAAGATAGTCCTTACAGTTACCATCTTGAACGTTGGTATCCTTACATAACGATTCAATATTTTTAGATCCAGAACTGGTCTGAAGGAATTCTCCTTCTTTGGTACAATGAAGAGATTTGAATAAAACCCCATCCCCTGTTCCTGAACTGGAACTGGCATAATTACTCCAGTCAACTCTAGATCTGAAACACAATTCAGAAATGCTTGAGCTTTTACTGGATTTACTGGGACACGGGAAAGAAAAAAATCTCTTTGCAGGAGGTCTCATCTTGAAACCAATTCTGTACCCTTCTGAAACAATGTTCTGAATCCAAAGATTGTGAACAGAATTGATCCAAATTTCTTTGAAAAAACGTAACCTGCCCCCTACCAGCTGAGCTGGAATGAGGGCCGCACCTTCATGTGGACTTAGAAGCAGGCTTTGCCTTTCTGGCTGGCTTGGATTTATTCCAGATTGGAGATGGTTTCCAAACTGAAACTGCTCCTGAGGATGAAGGATCAGGTTTTTGTTCTTTGTTGAAACGAAAGGAACGAAAACGATTATTAGCTCTGTTTTTACCCTTAGATTTTTTATCCTGTGGTAAAAAGGTTCCTTTCCCACCAGTAACAGTTGAAATAATAGAATCCAACTGAGAACCAAATAATTTGTTACCCTGGAAAGAAATGGAAAGTAGAGTTGATTTAGAAGCCATATCAGCATTCCAAGCCTTAAGCCATAAAGCTCTTCTTGCTAAAATAGCTAGAGACATAAACCTGACATCAACTCTGATAATATCAAAGATGGCATCACAGATAAAATTATTAGCATGCTGAAGAAGAATAATAATATCATGAGAATCATGATGTGTTACTTGTTGCGCTAAGGTTTCCAACCAAAAAGTTGAAGCTGCAGCAACATCAGCCAAAGATATAGCAGGTCTAAGAAGATTACCTGAACACAGATAAACTTTTCTTAGAAAGGATTCAATTTTCCTATCTAAAGGATCCTTAAACGAAGTACCATCTGACGTAGGAATAGTAGTACGTTTAGCAAGGGTAGAAATAGCCCCATCAACTTTAGGGATTTTGTCCCAAAATTCTAACCTGTCAGACGGTACAGGATATAATTGCTTAAAACGTTTAGAAGGAGTAAATGAATTACCCAATTTATCCCATACTTTGGAAATTACTGCAGAAATAGCATTAGGAACAGGAAAAACTTCTGGAATAACCACAGGAGATTTAAATACCTTATCCAAACGTTTAGAATTAGTATCAAGAGGACCAGAATCCTCTATTTCTAAAGCAATTAGAACTTCTTTAAGTAAAGAACGAATAAATTCCATTTTAAATAAATATGAAGATTTATCAGCATCAACCTCTGAGACAGAATCCTCTGAACCAGAAGAGTCATCAGAATCAGAATGATGATGTTCATTTAAAAATTCATCTGTAGGGAGAGAAGTTTTAAAAGATTTTTTACGTTTACTAGAAGGAGAAATAACAGACATAGCCTTCTTTATGGATTCAGAAACAAAATCTCTTATGTTATCAGGAACATTCTGCACCTTAGATGTTGAAGGAACTGCAACAGGCAATGGTACTTTACTAAAGGAAATATTATCTGCTTTAACAAGTTTGTCATGACAATCAATACAAACAACAGCTGGAGGAATAGCTACCAAAAGTTTACAGCAGATACACTTAGCTTTGGTAGATCCAGCACTAGACAGCGATTTTCCTGTAGTATCTTCTGACTCAGATGCAACGTGAGACATCTTGCAATATGTAAGAGAAAAAACAACAACATATAAAGCAAAATTGATCAAATTCCTTAAATGACAGTTTCAGGAATGGGAAAAAATGCCAAAGAACAAGCTTCTAGCAACCAGAAGCAATGAAAAATGAGACTTAAATAATGTGGAGACAAAAGCGACGCCCATATTTTTAGCGCCAAATAAGACGCCCACATTATTTGGCGCCTAAATGCTGTTTGGCGCCAAAAATGACGCCACATCCGGAACGCCGACATTTTTGGTGCAAAATAACGTCAAAAAATGACGCAACTTCCGGCGACACGTATGACGCCGGAAACGGAAAAGAATTTTTGCGCCAAAAAAGTCCGTGCCAAGAATGACGCAATAAAATGAAGCATTTTCAGCCCCCGCGAGCCTAACAGCCCACAGGGAAAATAGTCAAATTTTTGAAGGTAAGAAAAAATGATTAAATCAAATGCATTATCCCAAATATGAAACTGACTGTCTGAAAAAATAAGGAAAGTTGAACATTCTGAGTCAAGGCAAATAAATGTTTGAATACATATATTTAGAACTTTATAAACAAAGTGCCCAACCATAGCTTAGAGTGTCACAGAAAATAAGATTTACTTACCCCAGGACACTCATCTACATGTTTGTAGAAAGCCAAACCAGTACTGAAACGAGAATCAGCAGAGGTAATGGTATATATAAGAGTATATCGTCGATCTGAAAAGGGAGGTAAGAGATGAATCTCTACGACCGATAACAGAGAACCTATGAAATAGACCCCGTAGAAGGAGATCACTGCATTCAAATAGGCAATACTCTCCTCACATCCCTCTGACATTCACTGCACGCTGAGAGGAAAACCGGGCTCCAACTTGCTGCGGAGCGCATATCAACGTAGAATCTAGCACAAACTTACTTCACCACCTCCATCGGAGGCAAAGTTTGTAAAACTGAATTGTGGGTGTGGTGAGGGGTGTATTTATAGGCATTTTGAGGTTTGGGAAACTTTGCCCCTCCTGGTAGGAATGTATATCCCATACGTCACTAGCTCATGGACTCTTGCTAATTACATGAAAGAAATTTGTTTATAATAAAATAAAATTGGGAAACTATTATGATCAATATGGAGAGATACATATAATATTTTTTAAGGATTATATTTAGATAGAGAGAGAGAGAGAGAAAATGTTATAAACATTTAATTTTAAAATAAAATTACAAATAGATGAAGAGATATATGTTTGAATATTGTTATTTATTTCACATATATGTATATATATATTGTTATTCATTTGAGATATATGTTTTAAATAAATCAATTAAATATTTAGTCATAAAATAAATTAAATGTATAGTGAATTATTAAGTTATATAAAAAAAGAATTATAAGCTCAGAGTATGATATCTCAATTGTTTAAATAATTAAATGACTTTTTGATAATACGATGGTATGCAAAAGTATTAACTGTAGAAAATTATTTATATATTTATAAATTAATAATTTTAATAAACTATATATATCATAGAGAATGAAAAATTAAACACTTAATTAGTATTATATTAATAAAAAGAAAATATTCAAGATTATTAGAATATATAAAAAATAATTACATAAATTCAGAATAAAACTTTAAATGATTTTAATTTACTTTTTATAAACAAATTATTTTCACACATATCAATTTTTGGAAAATACAGATCTGAAATTTTTTAGAATAACATATAAACAGAAATTTAAAATATAACATTTTGAATAACCCAAAATCATCTCGGTTGCCGGCCCATCATCTTGAGGGTAATGGAACCCAACATAAATATTATCAGGAGCTGGGAAACGTTGACGAATACTAGTGACTACACACGATGGTATAGGTTTACGATTATATATATGTAAATTTCAAATTCAGTTTGTTATGTTAAAAAAAAAATTCAATTTGGTTACAAAGTTGATATTTATTTATGGTATCTACATCAATCTTCAGTTTTTTAAATATATTTAAAAATTTGACGAATGATCAAAAATTTCAACACAATCTATTTAGAATAATGTTAGACTTTAATTAAAGGGACAATCTAGTATAAATTAAAATTTCATTTTTAAAATAGGACTTTTAATATTAAGTAACTTTCCAATTTACTTTTATCATCAAATTTGCTTTTTTTCTTTGGTATTCTTGTTGTCATCTAAACTAAGGTAGGCTCATATGCTTATTTATAAGCCTTTTAGGGATGCCTCTTATTACATGATTTTTACATCTCTTTTACACACAAAGAGATAGAAAGTAAACGCGGGCCATATAGATAAAACTGTGTTCAGGCACAAGGGAATATTTAAGATCTAGAACAAAGCAAGTCTAAATTTAAAGGGACAATGTATCCCAATTTTTTCTTTTGTGATTCAGGTAGAGCATGCAATTTTAAGCAACTTTCTAATGTACTCCCATTATCAAATTCTCTTCATTCTCTAAATATGTTTATTTGAAAAGCAAGAATTTAAGTTTAGATGCCGGCCCATTTTTGGTGAACAACCTGGGTTGTCCTTGCTGATTGGACAACACCAATAAACAAATGCTGTCCATGGTCCTGAACCACAAATTTGCTTGCTCCTTAGCTGAGATATCTTCTTTTTCAAATAAAGATATCAAGAGAATGAAGAAAAATTAATAACAGAAGTAAATTATAAAGTTGCTTAAAATTGCATGCTCTATCCGAATCATGAAAGAAAAAATTTGGGTACAGTATCCCTTTAAGAAAAGAGTTAATAAAAATTTGCAGTCATGTGATAAGGGGGATGGAAGTAGTTTCCTAGATACAAGGTAATCACAGATTTTAAGTGTATTAAAGGGACAGTCTAGTCAAAAATAAACTTTCAGGATTCAGATAGAGAATGTTAATTTAAACAATTTTCCAATTTACTTTTATCACCAATTTAACCCCTTAACGACCGAGGACGTGCAGGGTACGTCCTCAAAAAAAAAGGCAGTTAACGCCTGAGGACGTACCCTGCACGTCCTCGGTGTGGAAAGCAGCTGGAAGCGATCCTGCTCGCTTCCAGCTGCTTTCCGGTTATTGCAGTGATGCCTCGATATCGAGGCATCCTGCAATAACCATTTTTAGCCATCCGGTGCAGAGAGAGCCACTCTGTGGCCCTCTCTGCACCGGACATTAACGGCTACGTTCGTTGGTGGGTGGGAGCCGGTGTGGGAGGCGGGTGGCGGCCATCGATGGCCTTTGTGATGCGGAGGGGGGCGGGATGGGGGGCGGGGACGACCGGGGGGGCACGCACGGATGCGCGCGCGTGCACGGGGAGGGAGCGGGTGGGAACCACTACGCTACAGAAATTTTTTAGTTAGAAGTGGGGATCAAAGGGGTAGTTATATTTATTTAGTGATCGGTTTGGCTGGTGGGATATTGGACTGTGTGGGGGGGAAGCTACACTACAGAAACAAATAACAAATAATAAAAAAAAAACATTTTTATTTGCAAACTGGGTACTGGCAGACAGCTGCCAGTACCCAAGATGGCCCCAATAAGGCAGAGGGGGAGGGTTAGGGAGCTATTTTGGGGGGATCAGTGAGCTTTTATTTTAGTACTGGCAGACTTTCTGCCAGTACTTAAGATGGCGGGGACAATTGTGGGGTGGGGGAGGGAAGAGAGCTGTTTGGGAGGGATCAGGGGGTGGCATGTGTCAGGTGGGAGTCTGATCTTTACACTAAAGCTAAAATTAACCCTGCAAGCTCCCTACAAACTACCTAATTAACCCCTTCACTGCTAGCCATAATACACATGCGATGCGCAGCAGCATTTAGCGGCCTTCTAATTACCAAAAAGCAACGCCAAAGCCATATATGTCTGCTATTTCTGAACAAAGGGGATCCCAGAGAAGCATTTACAACCATTTGTGCCATAATTGCACAAGCTGTTTGTAAATAATTTTAGTGAGAAACCTTAAGTTTGAAAAAGTGAACAATTTTTTTTTTATTTGATTGCTTTTGGCGGTGAAATGGTGGCATGAAATATACCAAAATGGGCCTAGATCAATACTTGGGGTTGTCTACTACACTACACTAGAGCTAAAATTAACCCTAGAAGCTCCCTACATGCTCCCTAATTAACCCATTCACTGCTGGGCATAATACACGTGTGGTGCGCAGTGGCATTTAGCAGCCTTCTAATTACCAAAAAGCAAAGCCAAAGCCATATATGTCTGCTATTTATGAACAAAGGGGATCCCAGAGAAGCATTTACAACCATTTATGCCATAATTTCATGAGTTGTTTGTAAATAATTTCAGTGAAAAACCTAAAGTTTGTGAAAAAATTTGTGAAAAAGGGGAAAAAAAAATTATTTGATCGCATTCGGCGGTGAAATGGTGGCATGAAATATACCAAAATGGGCCTAGATCAATACTTTGGGATGTCTTCTAAAAAAAAATATATACATGTCAATGGATATTTAGAGATTCCTGAAAGATATTAGTGTTCTAATGTAGCTAATTTTGAAAAAAAGTGGTTTGGAAATGACAAAGTGCTACTTGTATTTATTGCCCTATAACTTGCAAAAAAAACAAAAAAAATGTAAACATTGGGTATTTCTAAACTCAGGACAAAATTTAGAAACTATTTAGCATGGGTGTTTTTTGGTGGTTGTAGATGTGTAACAGATTTTGGGGGTCAAAGTTAGAAAAAGTGTGTTTTTTTCCATTTTTTCCTCATATTTTATAAAAAAAATTTTTAGTAAATTATAAGATATGATGAAAATAATGGTATATTTTGAAAGTTCATTTAATGGCGAGAAAAACGGTATATAATATGTGTGGGTACAGTAAATGAGTAAGAGGAAAATTTCAGCTAAACACAAACACCGCAAAAGTGTAAATATAGCCTTGGTCCCAAACGGACAGAAAATGGAAAAGTGCTGTGGTCATTAAAGGGTTAAATTTGTTCTCTTGGTATTGTTATTTGAAAGCGAATACTCTGAGGTTTATATGTTAATTTCTTATACCTTGAAGGGTAACTCTTTTCAGAATGCATTTTAAAAGTTTTTGAACCACTAGAGGATGTTAGTTCATGTGTGTCATATAGATAACATTGAACTTGTGCATGTTGAGTTCCCTGGGAGCAAGCACTTACTGCATAAAATGAGTCTGTCTAAATAACTGAAATAAGGGGTCAGTTTGCAGAGGCTTACATACAAATTAATCACAGAGGTAAAAACTATATTAATATAACTGTGCTGGTTGTGCAAAACTGGGGAATGTGTAATAAAGGGATTATCTATCTTTTGAAACAATAACAATTCTGGTGTAGACTGCACCTTTAATATAACAGTGTTTGTTATGCAAAAATGGAGAATGGTTAATAAAGCCATTATCTATATTTTGAATATATATAAATTAAAAATGTAGACTGTCCCTATTAAAAAAAAAAAATTAAGATATAGTGTTATAAACATAAGTTTATTATTTTGTCATCCACAGCAGCTTAACACACCCTTGTATCCTATAATCAAACATAAGACATGAGTAATAATGAAAAATACAATCACACGTTAGGCTAACGACATGACGACACTGAGTGTGAATTTTTTAATTTAAGTAAATATTAATTGTCATTACTCATGTTTGAAAATATGATATACAGGTGTTTGAAGATTCATTGTTTAAATAGTGTAATCCATGACTTTAATAATGTGTAATTAGCAAAAAAATGTATATATAATTAACAATATAATTTAAAAAAAATACCTTTGCGTAATTACTTCTCTCGATTGAGTAAGCATTGGTCCAAGACTTCCAATTATTTGTGCTACACGGTTTAGGAAACCCTGATCAATTTCCTGTATGTGGTTTTGCGGCTTGCAAATACATGATTTACCATCAGGTATGTAATAAAGAATCTCTTCCTTTTCCCTACAACAAATACTTTCAATTATGGAAGGCATAAGTTGGCAATTCCCACAAAGACACCATTCTAAATTTTCAAGACGAATAGAATTATCATCTATTGAAAAATTTTGACTTTCTGAATCATCAGCAGTTGAGTCCCTTTCTAATTCTTCAAGTGGTCTTCTAGGATCCCATTGATGACTTTGGGAAACATCTATTTGTTGTATCTCGGCGTTACTTTAACTAATTAGATATTGCATCTGAAATATATTAAAAAATATTAAGTATTTTAAATAAAAAAAAAATATATATATATATATAAGAGAACAATGTATATACATTTTATATTTTATTAAAAAAAAATTACCATGTCTTGCACCTCTTGTTGACTCAGTTCTAGAAGAGTTCTTCCAGTAAAGTTTCCATAGTTTGATGCCATTTTTTATTGAAAATCTTACTAAAAATTTTTTTTATAATCAATTAAAAATTAACTTTATTAGTATATTAAATACAAATTGTTAAAAAAAAAGAAAAAGAACATTTAAAAAAAATAAAAATATATGTAAAAAAACAAGATACATTACAAATTTTCTAAATAGATATATTTAATAGAGTTAATAATGTTTATAAATGTTATTAACAGTTTATATTTTAAAATGGCTCTCAAACATCTAGTTTGATATCTATCTACCCCTCTCTTTTTAACTCTATTAAACTCTTTTGCTCTCTATGCCCATCTCTTTTGATCTGTCTACAACTCTATTTTGATCTCTACACCTCTTTTGCCGTCTCTATCCCTATACATTTCTCTCGGTTTCTACACTCACTTTTGCTCTATTTTTAAACACTATATTTTGATCTATGTTCAACTAATTTTTGTATCTCTCTTTAAAAAATGTTTTGATATCTCTTTTGCTCTCTCTTTCTCAACTCTATTTTTATATATGTTCCTACAATATATTTTAATATATGTCTCTACCACATCTGTTTTGCTATATCTCTGAGCCTCTTTTTTTCTCTCTCCCCTTCTCTTTCTAACAATCTACAATTCTTTAACTTTCTCTATACCGATATTTTGCTCACTCTTTCTACCATCTTTTTTGCTCCCTCTTTCTAGACTCTCTGTAAAGATTATATTTTGCAACATTATCTTGTACTCTATTTGTCTATCAAATATCTTTTAATTTCTCTCTAAAACCTAAAATTTGATTTCTCAAAACCTCTCTTGTGATCTCTCTCCACATCTTTTGCTGTCTATATACCTAAAATTTGATATTTCTTTCACAACAATCTTTTGCTATTTTTTTATCCAGGCTATTTTGATCTTTGTTTCTCACCTCAATTTCGATGTCTGTTTCTTCACTCTTTTGCTCTCCAAATCGATTTTGCTGTAGCTTTTCCACCGCTATTTTTCCTCTCTATTCATAAAATATATTTAAAAGGGACACTCAGGTTAAATTATATTTTCATGATTCCGATACATCATGTAATTTTAAACAACTTTCAAATTTACTTCAATTTAAAAAAATGTGCACAATCGTTTATATTGAGAAATTTGGAGTCAACATATGCTACTGAGCATGTCCAAGAATTCATAGACTATACGTATATGCATTTGTGATTGGCTAATTGCAATCTCATGGTACAAGGGTATTGGAAATATACATAACTTTGAAAATAGTTATATAAAAAAATCTAATACTCACTTGAAGTTCAGACTAGGTGCTATTGCATTGTCTTGTTATCTTGCATTTGTGGATTATGAGAATGTAATGTTTTGAATGTTAATTTAAAGGTACACAAAGGTTAAATTAAATTTTCTAGAAATCACAGCCTAAAATTATATGCATTTGTGATTGGATGATTACTATCACGTGGAACAAGGGGAGAGGAAATATACATAAATTTGCAATTAGTTTAAAAAAAAAAATATTACATTTAGAATAAGTAATATTGCATTGTCTTGTTATCTTGCATTTGTTGATTATGCAAATCTAATGTGTTTACTGGTATTTAACATATCTCTTTTAATATATCTATAACACCTCTCTTTTGATCTATCCCTCAGGATCTCTTTTCATCTCTATTCACATATTTTACTGTCTCACTCTATCTTGATCACTTTTTCTGCAATCTATTTCGCTATATTTATAATCTCTATTTAAACACTCTCTTTTGATCTTTTTATATACAATATCTAATACTCTATATATCAAAATTATCTGTGTTAATCTCTATCTGAAACCTCCATTTTGTTCTCTATCCCCCTATAGTTTGATCTCTCTACACCTATTTTGCTGTCTCTATCCCTCTATTTTGCTCTCTCTTTCTCCCCTATATTTTGATCTCTATTTATGCACTCTATTTAGCTAAATATCTATTCATTGTCTTCAACTCTATGTCTCTAACACCTCTCTTTTAATATCTCAACAATATATTTTTATCTCTATATACCCCTCTCTTTTGTTCTATCTACAATTAGTTTGCCTTCTATCACCCTCTAGTTTTGCTCTATCTCACACTTTTTTTTCTATCCCTAAATTTTTCTATCGCTAAACATTTATTTGACACTCGTTGTCACTATCTTTTCAGCTCTACCCCCCTCTGTTTTATACTATATCCACTGTTCTTTTGTGCTGAATCAAAGCTATCTGTTTTTAGCTCTCACACCCCTCTCTATTGTGTGACAATAGTTAAAAAGTTTATATAAAGTGAATGCAAATACAATTTATATATAAATGTAGTTCGTGCAAATGTGTGTATTGGTTTTTAAAAATATGATATTTCTTAATAAGCAATAAAAATAATGTTGGGGAATCTACATTTAAAGAGTCACAAACATAAAAAACTATACTATTTGAAAAAATAAAATGACTTTAAAAACAACACTCCTATATTCATTTGTACCCTAATACAAGATATAAATAAATAAATAAGTAGATTGCGAGGGGCGGAGCGAGCAGCCGAGCATAATGGCCGCATTCTAGTGAAGCTCTGAATGCGGGCCGGGTAATATCGCTTTTAAAAGATGACCAAGTGCTCCAAAACTAAGCCCTAAGCTACTTTAAACTGCATTCACCATCTGACAGCCGTTTTTGAGAATCGGCGGCTCAATTCCCTGCAGGACGCGCCATCAGAGTGATATCGCAGGCGTGCGGCCTATACCGCACCCAGCATCTCTGCAACCCTTATCGTGCGGCACACAACCTTGGAGCAAGCAAGAACCAAGGCAAAAGATGCGACTACTCAAGAGGGTCACAAGGCAGTAAACCCAGCAGCACATGACACCCGGAGCTCATATCGTAGCAACTTGGGGAACTTCCAGAGATCAGACCACGCTTCACGGCGCCTGGTAAGACTAAAACGCCTTACCTCACGCTTAATTTCTGAAACCACACTACAACAACTGGGAGATACGCTCCTAAACAAGCAATCCCAGCCATCACTACCACCTATAGACTGAACACATAAACAGGATTTTATAGCTCTGTAAAAACCGCCATTAACGGCACCCATCTGGGGTGATCAATGGCCGAAAACATCTTACCGTTGCACTGCCTGTTGCGCAGATAAGCCACTTGCAAATGGAATATGTCTCTCACGGGTCTAGAACCGCATATGAAAATATAACTCTGAACACTCTAACTACATTAAATTACAAGACCCCCTGGAAGATGCACTTTTCATCCTTATAAATATGCCACCCTGATTCGTGGCGTAGTGACAACCGCTAAGTGTGTATCTCTGGGTGGATTACAGTTGGCAAGAATCATCTGGGCGCCATTAAAATACCACTCCTGCTGATTTACCCTGCTCTACCTTCATAACCAGTCGCAACCTAGTAAAAATTTGTGGAACTCCACATATCCCCAAGTACTGCATACCTCTGTAGACAAGTATTCATACCAGAAGCACATCCAGAGACTACTTTTTTCTTAGTGACATTCAATATCTGGGCCTCTGACAGGCAAAGGGAAGTACCCTATCCACAGCACTAATAGTACACATCGCTTATAGGAGGTACTAGGCAGAGGACATATAATTCAGGGGCGCAGACTCCCAATACTGTGACATGGGACAGAACATACCTTACACACGTACCCCTGCTCCATTTCCCGCCATACCGTGGTGTGGTGGGTCATACCCCACTCTCCCTTTCCCGTTATCGCTCTGTGAAGGTAAAAGCCCCAGGGGGGGGTACAGTGTGTTAAGAGAATACTAATCAGCCCTTGAAGCTTAATACCATCTCCAGGCAATATGTCACAGAGGAAAAATACTCGCCAAGAGAAACCGCAAAAACTTCCACAAACTAATCAACCTGCAGTACATGCTTTTTTCAAACAAACCGATCCTCTACCCACGACTAGAAAAACAGATCCCCTGATGGCCTCTATAGAAGAAGACCAAGACAGCAGTTCACCTATAGCCCCTGAAACTGCAACTGCTCCTGTGGCCCAGGAAGATGACACTCCAATAACTTACAAAGCCATTGTAACGCTAATTGAGCAGGTTAAGACATGCATCAAAGATGAATGTGCTGATCTGAAAAAAGAGATCAGCGACCTGGGCCATAGGGTTGACACCCTAGAAGAACATGAGTATGTTGTGGCACAGAAATTAGCACACCTCTCAACTAATCAAACTCAACAAGACCAACATATCACGGAACTCGAAGATAAAATTGATGTTTCTTTCATGTAATTAGCAAGAGTCCATGAGCTAGTGACGTATGGGATATACATTCCTACCAGGAGGGGCAAAGTTTCCCAAACCTCAAAATGCCTATAAATACACCCCTCACCACACCCACAATTCAGTTTTACAAACTTTGCCTCCGATGGAGGTGGTGAAGTAAGTTTGTGCTAGATTCTACGTTGATATGCGCTCCGCAGCAAGTTGGAGCCCGGTTTTCCTCTCAGCGTGCAGTGAATGTCAGAGGGATGTGAGGAGAGTATTGCCTATTTGAATGCAGTGATCTCCTTCTAAGGGGTCTATTTCATAGGTTCTCTGTTATCGGTCGTAGAGATTCATCTCTTACCTCCCTTTTCAGATCGACGATATACTCTTATATATACCATTACCTCTGGTGATTCTCGTTTCAGTACTGGTTTGGCTTTCTACAAACATGTAGATGAGTGTCCTGGGGTAAGTAAATCTTATTTTCTGTGACACTCTAAGCTATGGTTGGGCACTTTGTTTATAAAGTTCTAAATATATGTATTCAAACATTTATTTGCCTTGACTCAGAATGTTCAACTTTCCTTATTTTTCAGACAGTCAGTTTCATATTTGGGATAATGCATTTGATTTAATCATTTTTTCTTACCTTCAAAAATTTGACTTTTTTCCCTGTGGGCTGTTAGGCTCGCGGGGGCTGAAAATGCTTCATTTTATTGCGTCATTCTTGGCGCAGACTTTTTTGGCTCAAAAATTCTTTTTTTTGACGTTATTTTGCGCCAAAAATGTCGGCATTCCGGATGTGGCGTCATTTTTGGCGCCAAACAGCATTTAGGCGCCAAATAATGTGGGCGTCTTATTTGGCGCTAAAAATATGGGCGTCGCTTTTGTCTCCACATTATTTAAGTCTCATTTTTCATTGCTTCTGGTTGCTAGAAGCTTGTTCTTTGGCATTTTTTCCCATTCCTGAAACTGTCATTTAAGGAATTTAATCAATTTTGCTTTATATGTTGTTGTTTTTTCTCTTACATATTGCAAGATGTCTCACGTTGCATCTGAGTCAGAAGATACTACAGGAAAATCGCTGTCTAGTGCTGGATCTACCAAAGGTAAGTGTATCTGCTGTAAACTTTTGGTAGCTATTCCTCCAGCTGTTGTTTGTATTGATTGTCATGACAAACTTGTTAATGCAGATAATATTTCCTTTAGTAAAGTACCATTGCCTGTTGCAGTTCCTTCAACATCTAAGGTGCAGAATGTTCCTGATGACATAAGAGATTTTGTTTCTGAATCCATAAAGAAGGCTATGTCTGTTATTTCTCCTTCTAGTAAACGTAAAAAATCTTTTAAAACTTCTCTCCCTACAGATGAATTTTTAAATGAACATCATCATTCTGATTCTGATGACTCTTCTGGTTCAGAGGATTCTGTCTCAGAGGTTGATGCTGATAAATCTTCATATTTATTTAAAATGGAATTTATTCGTTCTTTACTTAAAGAAGTTCTAATTGCTTTAGAAATAGAGGATTCTGGTCCTCTTGATACTAATTCTAAACGTTTGGATAAGGTATTTAAATCTCCTGTGGTTATTCCAGAAGTTTTTCCTGTTCCTAATGCTATTTCTGCAGTAATTTCCAAAGAATGGGATAAATTGGGTAATTCATTTACTCCTTCTAAACGTTTTAAGCAATTATATCCTGTGCCGTCTGACAGATTAGAATTTTGGGACAAAATCCCTAAAGTTGATGGGGCTATTTCTACCCTTGCTAAACGTACTACTATTCCTACGTCAGATGGTACTTCGTTTAAGGATCCTTTAGATAGGAAAATTGAATCCTTTCTAAGAAAAGCTTATCTGTGTTCAGGTAATCTTCTTAGACCTGCTATATCTTTGGCTGATGTTGCTGCAGCTTCAACTTTTTGGTTGGAAACCTTAGCGCAACAAGTAACACATCATGATTCTCATGATATTATTATTATTCTTCAGCATGCTAATAATTTTATCTGTGATGCCATCTTTGATATTATCAGGGTTGATGTCAGGTTTATGTCTCTAGCTATTTTAGCTAGAAGAGCTTTATGGCTTAAGACTTGGAATGCTGATATGGCTTCTAAATCAACTCTACTTTCCATTTCTTTCCAGGGTAACAAATTATTTGGTTCTCAGTTGGATTCTATTATTTCAACTGTTACTGGTGGAAAAGGAACTTTTTTACCACAGGATAAAAAATCTAAGGGTAAAAACAGAGCTAATAATCATTTTCGTTCCTTTCGTTTCAACAAAGAACAAAAACCTGATCCTTCATCCTCAGGAGCAGTTTCAGTTTGGAAACCATCTCCAATCTGGAATAAATCCAAGCCAGCCAGAAAGGCAAAGCCTGCTTCTAAGTCCACATGAAGGTGCGGCCCTCATTCCAGCTCAGCTGGTAGGGGGCAGGTTACGTTTTTTCAAAGAAATTTGGATCAATTCTGTTCACAATCTTTGGATTCAGAACATTGTTTCAGAAGGGTACAGAATTGGTTTCAAGATGAGACCTTCTGCAAAGAGATTTTTTCTTTCCCGTGTCCCAGTAAATCCAGTAAAAGCTCAAGCATTTCTGAATTGTGTTTCAGATCTAGAGTTGACTGGAGTAATTATGCCAGTTCCAGTTCAGGAACAGGGGATGGGGTTTTATTCAAATCTCTTCATTGTACCAAAGAAGGAGAATTCCTTCAGACCAGTTCTGGATCTAAAAATATTGAATCGTTATGTAAGGATACCAACGTTCAAGATGGTAACTATAAGGACTATCTTGCCTTTTGTTCAGCAAGGGAATTATATGTCCACAATAGATTTACAGGATGCATATCTGCATATTCCGATTCATCCGGATCATTATCGGTTCCTGAGATTCTCTTTTCTGGACAAGCATTACCAGTTTGTGGCTCTGCCGTTTGGCCTTGCTACAGCTCCAAGAATTTTTACAAAGGTTCTCGGTGCCCTTCTGTCTGTAATCAGAGAACAGGGTATTGTGGTATTTCCTTATTTGGACGATATCTTGGTACTTGCTCAGTCTTTACATTTAGCAGAATTGCATACGAATCGACTTGTGTTGTTTCATGGTTGGAGGATCATGGTTGGAGGATCAATTTAACAAAAAGTTCATTGATTCCTCAGACAAGGGTAACCTTTCTGGGTTTCCAAATAGATTCAGTGTCCATGACTCTGTCTTTAACAGACAAGAGGCGTCTAAAACTGATGGCAGCTTGTCGAAACCTTCAGTCACAATCATTCCCTTCGGTAGCCTTATGCATGGAAATTCTAGTTCTTATGACTGCTGCATCGGACGCGATCCCCTTTGCTCGTTTTCACATGCGACCTCTTCAGCTTTGTATGCTGAATCAATGGTGCAAGGATTACACAAAGATATCTCAATTAATATCTTTAAAACCGATTGTTCGACACTCTCTAACGTGGTGGACAGATCACCATCGTTTAATTCAGGGGGCTTCTTTTGTGCTTCCGACCTGGACTGTAATTTCAACAGATGCAAGTCTCACAGGTTGGGGAGCTGTGTGGGGATCTCTGACGGCACAAGGAGTTTGGGAATCTCAGGAGGTGAGATTACGATCAATATTTTGGAACTCCGTGCAATTTTCAGAGCTCTTCAGTTTTGGCCTCTTCTGAAGAGAGAATCGTTCATTTGTTTTCAGACAGACAATGTCACAACTGTGGCATACATCAATCATCAAGGAGGAACTCACAGTCCTCTGGCTATGAAAGAAGTATCTCGAATTTTGGTTTGGGCGGAATCCAGCTCCTGTCTAATCTCTGCGGTTCATATCCCAGGTGTAGACAATTGGGAAGCGGATTATCTCAGTCGCCAAACGTTGCATCCGGGCGAATGGTCTCTTCACCCAGAGGTATTTCTTCAGATCGTTCAAATGTGGGAACTTCCAGAAATAGATTTGATGGCGTCCCATCTAAACAAGAAACTTCCCAGGTATCTGTCCAGATCCCGGGATCCTCAGGCGGAGGCAGTGGATGCATTATCACTTCCTTGGAAGTATCATCCTGCCTATATCTTTCCGCCTCTAGTTCTTCTTCCAAGAATAATCTCCAAGATTCTGAAGGAATGCTCGTTTGTTCTGCTGGTAGCTCCGGCATGGCCTCACAGGTTTTGGTATGCGGATCTTGTCCGGATGGCTTCTTGCCAACCGTGGACTCTTCCGTTAAGACCAGACCTTCTGTCACAAGGTCCTTTTTTCCATCAGGATCTGAAATCCTTAAATTTAAAGGTATGGAGATTGAACGCTTGATTCTTCGTCAAAGAGGTTTCTCTGACGCTGTGATTAATACTATGTTACAGGCTCGTAAATCTGTATCTAGAGAGATATATTATAGAGTCTGGAAGACTTATATTTCTTGGTGTATTTCTCATCTTTTTTCTTGGCATTGTTTTAGAATTCCGAGAATTTTACAGTTTCTTCAGGATGGTTTAGATAAAGGTTTGTCCGCAAGTTCCTTGAAAGGACAAATCTCTGCTCTTTCTGTTCTTTTTCACAGAAAGATTGCTATTCTTCCTGATATTCATTGTTTTGTACAAGCTTTGGTTCGTATAAAACCTGTCATTAAGTCAATTTCTCCTCCTTGGAGTTTGAATTTGGTTCTGGGGGCTCTTCAAGCTCCTCCGTTTGAACCTATGCATTCATTGGACATTAAATTACTTTCTTGGAAAGTTTTGTTCCTTTTGGCCATCTCTTCTGCCAGAAGAGTTTCTGAATTATCTGCTCTTTCTTGTGAGTCTCCTTTTCTGATTTTTCATCAGGATAAGGCGGTGTTGCGAACTTCTTTTGAATTTTTACCTAAAGTTGTGAATTCCAACAACATTAGTAGAGAAATTGTGGTTCCTTCATTATGTCCTAATCCTAAGAATTCTAAGGAGAAATCGTTGCATTCTTTGGATGTTGTTAGAGCTTTGAAATATTATGTTGAAGCTACTAAATCTTTCAGAAAGACTTCTAGTCTATTTGTTATCTTTTCCGGTTCTAGAAAAGGCCAGAAAGCTTCTGCCATTTCTTTGGCATCTTGGTTGAAATCTTTAATTCATCTTGCCTATGTTGAGTCGGGTAAAACTCCGCCTCAGAGAATTACAGCTCATTCTACTAGGTCAGTTTCTACTTCCTGGGCGTTTAGGAATGAAGCTTCGGTTGATCAGATTTGCAAAGCAGCAACTTGGTCCTCTTTGCATACTTTTACTAAATTCTACCATTTTGATGTATTTTCTTCTTCTGAAGCAGTTTTTGGTAGAAAAGTACTTCAGGCAGCGGTTTCAGTTTGAATCTTCTGCTTATGTTTTTCGTTAAACTTTATTTTGGGTGTGGATTATTTTCAGCAGGAATTGGCTGTCTTTATTTTATCCCTCCCTCTCTAGTGACTCTTGTGTGGAAAGATCCACATCTTGGGTAATCATTATCCCATACGTCACTAGCTCATGGACTCTTGCTAATTACATGAAAGAAAACATAATTTATGTAAGAACTTACCTGATAAATTCATTTCTTTCATATTAGCAAGAGTCCATGAGGCCCGCCCTTTTTTTGGGGTGGTTATGATTTTTTTGTATAAAGCACAATTATTCCAATTCCTTATTTTATATGCTTTCGCACTTTTTTCTTATCACCCCACTTCTTGGCTATTCGTTAAACTGAATTGTGGGTGTGGTGAGGGGTGTATTTATAGGCATTTTGAGGTTTGGGAAACTTTGCCCCTCCTGGTAGGAATGTATATCCCATACGTCACTAGCTCATGGACTCTTGCTAATATGAAAGAAATGAATTTATCAGGTAAGTTCTTACATAAATTATGTTTTTACGAAATCGCACCAGAAGGGGAAATCTTCGCTTCAGGGGGATACCAGAATCGGTATTAAGCAATGAAATTCGTGCTTATCTCCAGGCTTTATTCGCAGACATACTAGGGAACAATCTGCCGGAAAACTTAGACATCCCTCTGGACAGAGCTCATAGAGCATTACGCCTAAAGCCCCCTGATGACTCCCCTCCAAGAGACATAGTAGTCCATTTTCAAAATTATAACCAAAAAGAAGAAATTTATAATACAGCTAGGAAGAGACAGACTATACATTTCCAAGACCACCGAATCCAAATATACCAGGATCTATCACTCAGAACGCTACAGAAGAGACGAGACTTCCAACCACTAACATCACATCTCCGCTCACTCCATATCCCTTATAGATGGGGATTTCCCACTTCAGTAATAGTGATGAAAAACGGGAAGAAGATGGAATGCTCCTCACCATCTGACATTCACAGATTTTGTACCATCCTAAAAATCCCATTGCCGGACATTACAAATCTTCAACCTTCCCAAAGGCAACAAAGTGGTATTTACAACCCCAAATCTCAGCGGAGACCAGGTCAAGACACCAATCCCAGTCAGAATAAAAGAAGGCAAATAACCTCCACCAGCTCTGAAACCATGGACTTGGACTCTGTCAGATGAGTAAATGTATTGATTTTCTTCATATGTTTTTCTTTTCCCCTAGGCTTTGGACATTTCTAAGAGGCCCACCATACATAGACTCATGATTCATGTGTTGTTATTATATGTGGGCATTCAGTTCGTATCAAGTTATGTTTTGTCTAAGTTAAGTTCTGTTGTGTTATACATTGAGTTTAATATGCTATTTTTGGTATGTCTGCTTGCATATTCCCTCAAAAATGATGTGCTGTTTCTGTATTCATATCATGCCGTAAGACAAATTTCTAATAGGGATGATCATTTGACTAAACTAACCGACCCAGCTATCATTTACATTAAGGCCCCAAAATAGGACCTACACTTTGGCCGCAGATAAGAGATCTCCTCTTATATTTCATAAACTCCCCTCTACTTAACCCGGATCACTACTACAGCTAAATAACATCACGATACACTGACTACTAGGGAGGTCTGGACTGCTTGACTGTTGAGTTACCCCGATGACTCAGACAATATGCGTAAACTTTTGCATTTCCCAAAAGTACTTCTTCAGCAGTTGACTACACTAGAAACCCACACAACACTTTCCATTAATCCCAGAGTACTCTTAGACAAGACACACTAAAGTTGACAGAATTCTCAGACCTAAAGCAGTTTACATGAGCTATCTGTACCGCATCACTAGGCTAACATTGCGCCAAATTAATTTCAACACGCACTGACTTGCTATACACTAATACCCGGCCTGTAACAATAGCTCCCAAACCTACAACTACAAGTTACGAATTAAAATTTGCTATATGTATCTTTTTTTCCTTCTCAATCCAAACTTGTACTGTATATTAAGGCTATTCAAATTAATATTGCTATAAACATTGTTAATTGCTCTAATAATTTTCTTGAAGTCATAACATTCTTTCTTCCTTTCCCACCCCAACTGACAACCTCTGCACAACTACCTCCATTGATATCTGTGCCTCCTAATACTAGCAACAGGAACCCTCCTAACCCCTTTTTTAGTGTCCCGTCTGGTCTCCCGGTAAATATTAATAGAACAGCTCTAGGCACTAGACATTATGTCGACACCCACAACACACCACAAAGAAGAAACCTTACTCATAGCCACACAAAACGTTAAGGGCTTTCTCTCAGCTGAAAAACGCTCTATTGCGTTTCATGATTTCTATAAACCAAAAATTGACATCATCATGACCCAGGAAACACACTTCAAAAAAAACCACGAACCCACTTTATCAAAGAGATACTTTGACCAACACTACTGTAGCTCAGGTACCCATAGAAAGAATGGAGTTGGCATCTCTTTCAGACGTAGTTTCCCTTTTGAACTACTACAGAAACACACTGACAATGAAGGTAGGATTTTAATCCTAGTCGGCCTATGTTACGGTGCCCCGCTCACCCTGGTAAACACATATGCTCCAAATAGACCCACCCCTAATTTTTTTAAACTTCTAGTTAACAAAATACTAGATCTGGCTAAAGGACCCATCATTGTAGGGGGGGATCTCAATTTCCCCATGAACCCAACATTGGACACATCTAGTGGGAAATCCTACCTGCGTAATAATACCCTTAACTCTAACTGTGCAGCCTTACGCACTATTAACTTATTCGATACATGGCGAGTAGTGCACACTAGTAGAAAGGACTACACCTTTTTTTCACACCCACAACATACGTACTCCAGGTTAGACTACATTCTATGTGACCAAGCTCTACTCTCCACTCTTGTACACTCGAAAATCACGCACACCTCATGGTCTGATCATAGTATGGTCTCTACGGAATTCAAATGGGCCAATAAACCCCACACTACATTCAACTGGAGACTTAATGATCACATACTGACCAACCAAGAAACAGTTGATGACATTTAAAAAACACTCAGACGAATTCTTTGTCTTAAACAAACCTGAGGACACGTCGTCCGCGAACAACTGGGAGGCTTATAAATGCTTTATTAGGGGGGTTATAATAAAACACACTGCCACACAACGTAAGATCCATACCGCTCAGTTTACCTCCCTGACTAAGGACCTAACTACCTGTGAGACTATACTCAAAGCCGACCCATCCTCTGCCACTAAGTTAACCAAATTGACTGACGCCAGGGAAGCCCTTAACAAGTTTCTGATCCAGAAAGCCCACATGAGGGCGCTGACCACTAAATCTAAGTTTTTTGTGGAAAGCAACAAGGCAGGTCGCCTATTAGCCAGGTCCCTTAGAAAACAAAGACTTTCCAATTTCATTAGGACAATTCGTCATCCCTCTGGTGGAGTTGCCCACAAAAATGAAGAAATTGTTAACTCATTTGTCTCTTATTATACAAAATTATACAATTTGGTGGACACTTCGCCCCAGGACAAAAAACAGAAATTAGACGCATATTTAGCCAATGTCTCCACGCCATCTATTACAGAAGATAACAGGCAATTCCTAGACTCCCCTATCACCCTTTAAGACATCAATCTAGTTATAAAATCCCTGCCAAATGGCAAATCCCCGGGCTCAGATGGCCTCACGACTAAATTCTACCAACTCTTGCAACAACACATCAATCCCCAGCTTCAGTTACTATATAATGATATAGATCGTGGCGTTGCCTTGCCTAGTTCCCTCTTGGAAGCAGTAATCACAGTCATTCCCAAACCAGGCAAAGCTACCGATATGGTCAGCAATTATAGACCGATCTCACTTATAAATATCGATATGAAAATATATGCCAAAATATTAGCTAACCGTATGAATACAATACTACCCAATATAATTCACCCTGATCAGGGGGGCTTCATTAGGGGAAGGGAGGCAAAGGATAACACCATCAGATTACTCCATTCACTGCAGCAAGCCCAACTCAACCTTTCACCTCTCGCCATACTCTCGACAGATGCTGAGAAGGCATTTGACAGGGTGGACTGGCAATTTATGTGGTCCACCCTGTCAAAATTTGGCTTTTCTGAACTTTTCATTTCCAGAATAAAGGCTCTCTACCACAGTCCTAGTGCAAAGATTAAAGTGAATAACAACCTATCCCAACCTTTTTCCATCTCTAATGGCACACGTCAAGGTTGCCCGCTCTAACCGCTATTATTTGCCATCACGGTTGAAATCTTGGCATTACAAATCAGACATTGCCAACAGATCCAAGGCCTAGATTTTGGGGATATCACTCAAAAGTGCCTTCTGTTCGCGGACGACGTAATCTTTACTTTAAGATCCCCAAACACCTCCTTACCTGCCCTCATACGAATCTTAGAAGAATATAAGCAAGTCTCCAACTTCTCCATCAACATGGAGAAATCAGGACTAATGCCGATAAACCTAACTCCCCAAGAAATGCTGACTATTTCACGACAAACAAAATTTGTACTATCAGATAAACTTAAATACTTGGGTCTGATAATCTCCAAAGATTCAAGCACACTCTTCCCTGACAATTTTATCAGCCTCCAAACGACCATTAAAACCTCACTAGAGAACTGGCACAGACAGGGACACTTATCTTGGCTAGGGCGGATTAACACGGTGAAGATGATGATAGTCCCCAGATACCTATATCTATTTCAAACCTTACCTATGCCCATTCCAAAACACTTTCTCCAAATACAACAAAAAATGATTAACTCCTTTATTTGGTCATATAAACGTTCAAGAATAGCTCAACATACTATGTATGAGTAAAGAGGATGGAGGCCTTGGTGTCCCCAACCTTGCTAATTACCTTAAAGCTACACACCTAGCCAGAGTTATAGCATGGAATCATGCTAATCCTTCGAAATTGTGGATACAAATGGAGAGCTACCTAGCGCAGGTTGATCACATGAGAGACTTACCTTGGATCCCTAAAGAGTCCAGACCACGTATTATACAAGGCAACGATTACATTAAAACCACTCTAGATGTATGGGATGATGTACTCAACCATACAAAAGGAGTTACCACCACAATATCTCCCTTGACTCCCCTCCTTCATTACCAGCTTTTTCTCAAACACAACCTCTTCACCCATTCACCGGCCAATAAGCTCCATAAATCCCTACCAATCTACTTAATGACCAACGCCTCAGGTGTCAAAGATAGAATAACGCTCAATGAAGAACTAGGTCCACCTTTTAATAGCTGGTACTCCTACTTACAGATAAGACATGCGATTAACCACAGCCCACACAAGGAACAGACACTTCGGCCATTAACCGCTTTTGAGCAGTTATGTATTAACCCCAATATGCTTAAGACACATCTTTCTCTGGCCTACAAAATCCTCAGGGGTTCCTTTCCTGGAAAACAACCTACATATCTGTCGAAATGGATGGATGAGTTCCAAATTGATCTTGACACAGAGACATGGAGGAGATGTTTCCTCCACACACACTCTGCCTCTTTATCTCTGACTATATCCGAGTTAAATTATAAAATATTAGCTCGTTGGTATCTAACCCCACAGCGCCTGAGGATTATATATCCTGCCGCCTCCTCCAGTTGCTGGAGGAGATGCGGAGAGGAAGGTACCCTTACCCATATATGGTGGTCATGTCCTTACTTAAACTCCTTCTGGAACCAAATAGAAAGACACATTGCCAGGGTTCTAGGTGTTAACATCAAACTTTCTCCATCTATCATACTTCTTAACCTCACCCCTAAACTTGCCTGTGTCTACCGCAAGAAGCTACTCCTTCTAATGCTTTCCTGTGCTAAACGACTAATCCCCCGAAAATGGAAAACATGTGAAATACCCACCATTGCCCAATGGAAACTCGAAGTTAACCACATTCTTACACTAGAAACGATGCATTACTGTTATATAGGTAAACTGGACATGATATCTAACATTCAATTCATATGGGATCAGGGATCTTGCGACCACACTGAAAATACTTTTCCGACATCCTCTATATGAAGCTATAAACATTATACTTCACTTTCTCCCTGGGACCGTAAAGACACATAGACATAAAACGTCCCCCCGTACCCCTGTTGACCGGACCAGGCGGGACACTACCCCACCCTTATTTATACCCCCATTCCACCTTCTATACTTCACCATCCTAATCTTCGACCCACCCTTCTAACTATACTGAACCCTTTGGCCCCTCACATTGCCATGTTATGACTCATTATCAAACTTAATTCTCAACTCTGATTAATCTTGAAAATAATTATGGAAATTTGGTTACTGGTTACTGATGATGACGATGTATATAGAGAACTGCTGTTTTATTATTGCAAAGTGAATGAAACTATAGCACTTGTTCTATTTTCACTGTACCAATTTTCAATAAAAATCATTTAAACACAAAAAAAGTAGATTGCATGTGAGGAAGTACTCTCAATCAAAAATGCATTACTTACACATATGTTATTTCAATAACCAAAATTGAAATAGCATGAAAACAGGGATAACATCATATTTATCACAAGTACAGATGAATATAAATAATGTTATATTATAGAGCTATATACATTACAATGCATCAATACAAATACTGTAAAAAAGATAAAAGTGAAAAATAAAATACTAGAAAATGAAATTGACTGTTTGGCTCTAAAATAGTTATATACTGACAAAGTACAGTAAATAAGTAGATGTGCAATTATATTATATTTATATAGACTTACATTATGTAAAAAATTGTCTGCAATGAAAACGAAATATAGTATTATATGATTAGGAAAATGAAATATCAAATACTTGTATTTCAATTCCCAAACATTTATTTAATAGACAAATTTCATAATAAAATACATTTTAAATATAATTTCAGCATTCAGATTTACGAAACGTGTTCTAAATGAAATAATTGTGCATTATTTATATATATATATATATATATATATGTGTTACGAATGCACAATTATTTCATTTAGAACTATTATTTATTTCATAGGCATGTAAATAAATAGATATATATTTCATATTTTAAAACTATAATGTAAGATTGTATAAATAATGATAAACTTATAATAATTAATCGATTAAATGATATCTTCAGCAGACTGGATTGTACATTTTAAAAAGTAATAAGTATAAGTAGTATAGATTATATTGATTTAAATATAATACCGACATAACGTTTTTTTTATTCACAGCAATAAAATCTAGTTTCATAGCTCTTTATTCTAACGAAATAATAAATCAATAATAGTATAAACATATTGCTAAATAATGTTTTATAAAATAACTTTTTAATCATTATCACTGCGATCATTTCTTTAATTTGAATTTGCGTACTAAGCCAAATAATGACATTTATTTATAAATAGTTTATGGATTATCACTATTTATATAATGGTATAAACAAAATTAATAACATTGGAATTGATTATAAACATAAAGAGCTTACGGATGTAAATACATATTACACTCACTTGCGGCGCGATCGTTGCAATTGATATAATGAAGCAAAATAAAGAAATCGCTACAGAGCTAACACTGAGCATGCGCGACTCACGAACGAGCACAGGTGGAAGTAGGTTGTGTTTAGTATGACGCATGCGCTCAGTCATCGAGTGACATCGGAATGGATGGGCTAAACCCCTGAAGGGGAAACAGCGGATTGGACTATAATATCGGTAGCGACTGTCAATCAAAGTTCCCAAAATGTCGGGCGGACGAAAGATTGGTGTCGGAACAATAGTTCAACGTTAGAAAAATATGTAATTATGTGAAATATTACTCGAATGATGAATGAAACTTATGTTATTTTTTAAAACTAGTAAACATAGCGTTAAGTATTGTGCTCAACTTTACTTTACCTTTAACTGCGCTTACCTGAAGGTAATTATAAATATTATAAATTCCAATGTTCTTCACATACAAGAAAATGTTCCATTTCTTTTTAAATATATATTTCTATGTATATCTGATGGGTTTTTTTTATTTAAAAATACATAGAACATTTTCCCCTATGTGAAAAACATTGGAATGTAAAATATTTACAGTGTATACACTCTAAAACACTTTATACTTGTTTCTTGTTTTCAGGTATTTAAGTGGAAAGGGCTGCAAAGAATATATACATATGCATATATGTATATATGTGTTTTTTATGTATGTACATACATACACATATTATGACATATATATTTATGTATATATAATATAGTCTTTTCCATTCAAATACCTTGTCATATACCATATATCAGGGGTGCCCACACTTTTTTGTGTTGGGATCTACTTTTCAAATTACCAGCTCAATGAGATCTACCCACTAAAAAAAATATATAATCTAACATAGAAAAAGTCCCAGAACTGTTTCATATAGGTAAATCCTTTATTAAGGTGAGAAGGAAGACAACAGACCCTCTTTGTTTTATATATATTGTGATGACCAGGGTTAACCAACCCTGCGCCAGTCACTTTTTTGGCACTGAAAAGACCCCTTCTACTGTCAATAAACTGTCACAATCTAGCCATGCCAGGCAAGCTTGTGACTTAGTTCAGTGGGTGCAAGGGTTAACAACACTCTCTAGTCTGTGCTAGACATAAAACAAATGCCCAAAACTCCCCTTGCCACCCACAATAAACTAAAACTATATCTAGCTGCCACCACTTAAGATTATATGATATGGGAAATCTTAAGGAAACCCCAGATTACAATTTAGCAAAAAATAACATAAAATCACAGTACTAAAACAACCTCTCTTAATGCTACCTGTCTCAGTAACATGGTTAAAATATTAGACAATGGCCAAAGCTTAATAAATGAATATTTATTATGCCAAAAATATAATGCACAATGCATTATTAATAAAAAGTTGTTAGAAGTAAAATTACACACAAGCAATCAGTTTTAAAATAAAGGGAGAAATAGCATATTTTATACTTTACTAGTCTTAATATCTGTGCCAGGGAGATGGCATGAAGCAATGGGTCCTTACTCCGTTAGTTACAGCTTTGCTTGTAAGAATGACAATTTTACATGTTAAAACACAAAACTTTATACAATTTTCAGGAGATCAGGTTGCTTGCCCAACCCTCTTTGCAGGGGCTGCTAAGCCCCCTATCTTTTACAACAGTCCATAAACTCTAAGTCTTTGCCTGAAATCAGAGAACACATTATATTTTTTGCTAGATACATCCATTTTCATATAGACAGACAGGCAATCTCTTATTTACATTGTGAGAATCAGTTTGATTCAAAGGGAGGTAGCCACAAGTCACTCCAGCTGCGTATCAAAGGGCGCTTCCCCTTGCGGTGATAACGCCATTGCCAGACAAATTGCACATAGCAGTTTTGCCATCATGATGCCCTCCATTTAAAAATGACAAACCATTTGCTCTACCCAGCTGATTTAATATATTGCAGGGACCCTCCCATGCAGCCTGTAGCTTGTTCTGCCCCATCTCATACACTCCCTCTCTGGCAGTAGAATTCTGCAACTGTTTTTGTAGGAATATAGCATTGGCATCTCTGGGTTTTGCAGGTACCTCCCCCAATAAGGCTTGCATTGAGTCCCTGAAAGGTACATCATACCCTGTTACAGAGGGGTCTGTGAAGCCTAGTTTCTTTTTACACCATCTGACTGTATTGTGTTTTGTCAGCTTTTGATTAACTACCCAGGGATATTGCCCCTCCACCTGAGTAGAATGCCTTTACTCCTGTACTTTGTTATGGTTGGTAGGGGTTGCCTAACTACCCCCCTCTTCTCCACTGTGGGTCCTATCTGCTGAGCCTGCTGGGGACTCTGATTCTGCACACCTATCAGTGTGTCTGCTGAAGGGCACTGTGGGGCTGTGTAAATACACTTCTCTGTACTCCTCCCCCCTGCATCTGCAGTCTGTGTCAGTCTTTGTCCCCTAGTCTGTGCAGTCTGTTTATAGGTCACAGCTGAGGTTACTGGGGTCTCTGTCACCCACAATCTTTCACACTCACTTTGGGGGTCCCTCAAAGAGTATCCTGTACCCTCCTCCCCCCACACTCTGGATTCTGGGTGCTGCTGCTTCTGTCATAGAGTGGGCTAAATTCTTCTCCTGCTCTCTCTCACAGTCAGCCTGCCACTTCACATCCTCACACAGAATTTGGAATTCTTCTGACACTGGTACAGACAAGCACATATGTTCCTTATGCCATTTATCCCATATATCCTGTGTTTTCACAGGGGACTCAATTGGTTCTGGCACAGACTGGCACACATCATCCAGAGGCCCAGTCACCCAGTCATTCTCTCCCCCCATATCCTCACTTCCAACTATAGAATCCACTGATTCAATCACATACAGACACTCACCACTCATCTGCCTCCTCTCACAGACAGTTTCTTCCTGTACAGTTTAACTCTGTTCTGGCACAGACAGACCTACACAGTCTATCTGCCTTTCTTCCCAGTCAGTCTCACACTGTACAGTTAACTTTAATTCTGCAGATCCTGCTGGTCCAAGCACAGACAGACACACATCACCCACCTGCCTCCTCTCACAGCCAGTTTCTCCCTGTACAGGTAAACGTTGTTCAGGCACAGACATCTGCCTTTCTTCACAGGCAGTCTCACACTGTACAGTTAAATTCAGTTCTGCAGATCCTGCTGGTTTTAATCACCGGCCGACCCACACCATCTATCCATCTTTCTTCCCAGTCAGTCTCTCCTCTTACAGTTTCACATCTCAGCATAGACACCCCCAGTTCAGGCACAGCACTTTGCACATATGTACTCTGTCCTCCCTCCTGGTCAGCATGTCTATGAGCATTTTTACACCCATGCCTTTTCACATCAGGATCTACAGCTAATGTCACTAGGTCATATGTAGCATTGTCAGGCACATACAGAGATAACAATCTACCCAGATCAGTACCCAGTAAAACATCATTAAGAATATTTTTAGATACTCCCACATTTCTTAAACCTCTCCCCGCTCTCCAATCAAGATATACACGTGTCATAGGCACTGCAAGTTGCATTCCCCCAATCCCTTTAACTGCTACAGTCCTGCCAGGAATAATGTCCTTAGGGCTCACCAGCCCTGGATGAACAAGAGTCACTGCTGCACCTGTGTCCCAAAGCCCCAGTGTTAGCTTAGCTTTGACAATCACAGGTTGCAAGTTCTCCTGGTTGCTTTCCTCTGGTCACGTAAAGAACAAAACAGATGCTGGTAATTCTGAGGGATTAGCCCCTCCAGCTGATTGCACCAAGTTAATCTTCTCTTGGCAAGTGGAGCTGATGTGGCCCACTTTGTTGCAAGCAAAACACCTGTGGGTATCCCCCTACCCAGGTGCAGCGCTTGCCCCTCCTTTCCCAGTGGGAACAGACACGTTAAACAAAGGCACAACAGGCTTTGTGAAGGGGGGTCGTGGAGCAGCTCCTTTCCAGGTCAATGACCCCTTAACAAAGGATTTTCTCCCATTCCCTGGTGACCTGTTGGCTGTGTAAAAATCTGCCAGCTCACCCGCTTCCAATGCTGTTTTGGGTTTATGATCCAAAACCCATTCTTGGACTTGGAGTAAGATTATACCTCCTTTGCAGTGCAGTTTTAATGGCATCATAGTCCTAATCAAACTCTGGGGGTAGTTCAGCAAAAGCCTCCAGTGCAGGACCTTTCAGACCAGGGGTAAGTTATTTGTCCCACTGCTCCCTCGGCAGTTGGAACTGTTTTGCAAAGTTATGCAGGAACACATCTCCATCTTTCTCCAGAGTGGGAAAATTATCTGCCCCTACTCTGGGAACAGATGGGTTGCTAGGTTCACTAACAACAGGTGAGACCGTCCCTCTCTCCAACCGTGCAAGCTGTAATTGATGTTCCCTCTCAGCTTGGCATTCAGCAGCCTCTCTCTCTTCGGCCAGAGACTCTCTCTCTCAGCCTGGCGTTCAGCAGCCTGTCTCTCTGCAGCCAGAGACTCTCTCTCAACCAGTCTCTCAGCTGCAGCAGCCTGTCTCACAGCTACAGCAGCCTGTCTCTCATAAAATTTGGCAACCAGCTGCATGCGCAAACTTGCATCCGCTGAGTCCATATATTTCAGAACAGTTTGCAAATAACAGTCCAATGGACTCCCAGATACTGATGTATCACTTCCCACAGCTGCAGACACCTCTCCTGAGGCTTCAGCTGGTTTGGCCTGGCTGTTATATTCTGTAAGAAGTTGTATTAGTCCCTCTATGTTCTTTCCCTGGGATGGGATATTTCACTCCTGGCATAACAGTGCCAACATTTCCTTGGTCTGCTGCTGGTATGCCTCCATAGTAAAAATAAAATTGAAAAGAAAAACAATGAATAGGGAAGGGGACTGTTTGCAATGTGTGACTATATAATGCACTTAGTGTTTGCCTTTGGAAATTGTGAGAGTCACAATTTCTTTTAGTACTGGGATTTTCACACTAGCAAATCCACAAGCACTAAAATCCAATATATTTTTTTTATCTACACCGCTGCCCACCAATTTGTGATGACCAGGGTTAACCAACCCTGCGCCAGTCACTTGTTTGGCACAGAAAGGGTTATCAGACCCCTTCTACTGTCACTAATCTGTCACAATCTAGCCACGCCAAGCAAGCTTGTGACTTAGTTCAGTGGGTGCAAGGGTTAACAACACTCTCTAGTCTGTACTAGACATAAAACAAATGCCCAAAATTACCCTTTAATGACACCTACACTGAACCAACACTATATCTAGCTGCCACCACTTAAGATTATATGATATAGGAAATCTTAAGGAAATCCCAGATTACAATTTAGCAAAAAATCAGGGAAAGATTAAATTACTGGCACTACGTATTGTGTGGAAAGATAGGTAAAGGACTCACAAGTCCTGGTGCTACCCCAAAAAATAGAATCTATTATTACCAAAAAGAAAGAAAAATGGGGCTACTAGCACTCATCCTACCTAAATGAAGCGTTATAAAAATAAAATTTTATATTTACATTAAAAAACTGTCAGAGCCACCTCTGTACAAACACCAAACTAACAAACCCTTCTCCCCTAAAAACCGTGTACCACTCTCCTGTTTCCTGGCCGATAACAGGAAGCGTCGGCTTCAGGTGACAGGAGTGGTAACACGATACAAATAACAGCTGTAGTTAAACAACAAACGCGTTTCAGCCGCAATTCGGCCTTTTTCAAAGTTAACTGTTGGATTGTCACTGTAAAAATGAACAAGCAGAAGCCATTCAGCTACTGGCTTAAATACATAGCCTTTTCCTCATCAGCCTATCAGACATAGTATGCCTACCCCACCTCCGGTTTCGTCAAATCATTTTACTGTGTAAGGACGAAAATGACTCATTCTGATTCGCTGATACACACTGTAGGCGTAAACAGTCCTCAATGAGCTCCACCGTCTGTTACTAGCTAATACGCCTCCACGATACACACCCACTCCTACATCATTTCATGAGGGGCGTGTTTACTTCGGGTTGCGTCTCTGATTGGCTAGATATCGGCAGCATCTATTGTAGGCTGAAAAATGGTATCGGGCATATAGCGTAGTAATTCACAACCTTGCTTATATTATAGAAATAGACTGATCGTCGGCTTATGACAGGAAAGATTGTTATCATCAACCATTATGGTGCTGAATAAAGTGTGCTGTGCTTAAATCCAGGGAGTGCATATTATTGGATTGTGTATATATATATATATATATATATATATATATATATATATATATATATAAAAAGAAAAAGAAAAGTTTATGTTGAAAAAATAAAATTTTATATATATAACAAAGTCCCAAGAAAGCAAGCACTCACTGGCGTTTTATATACAGCAGATATTTACTGTGCACAAAGCATATAGTGAACGTTTTCGGGCCGTAGCCCATCCTCAGACATACAAAGTACAAATTACCACCCTCTTAAGTGCTACAATTACATCCCCAAGTGTAGACGCTCTGCCGCATACGGAAACCGAACAGCCCCCACTGCGCATGCGCACACAGGACTACCGGTCTCCCTTTGGGCCAACGTAAAAAGCAAAGTTAAAAACACACAAGTATAATACAGCACAATTTTGCATAAGTACAGTGGAATGATGCAATACAGAAAAAGAAGAAGCAAATGAGGGGATATACAATTAGATCATTCATTCTGCATGATAATTCCAACACCTAAGCAAATTTACACAATATATTCCCAAACCGAGCAATCCAATCAGTCAAAAATATCATGCAGAATTAATGCAGTGGTCGCTACAATAACATAATCAAATTGCAACTTACATGAATGGAGTGAAAATCCTAATGATATGCATGTACATATGTATATTAGACATTGGTCATTATATTCTATTAAAACTCTATATGGGTGGCATATAACTAGGCACATCTGATAATCTAAGGGTTTATAACCAAACTAGATCATAAAACGTAGCATAACATAAACCCATTATAGTACAATCCTACTTAACATACATAAAAGAAGGAAGACATAACCAGCTAGTTACGTACAGATGGGCACACTCACTTCCTGAAATACTGCTTTAGCATTAGGGACCACCCCCCACAAATTTTGATTATTTAGGGGTTCAAACCCAATCACAAAAAATAATGCAATAACCTGGAGATGAAGATTATCTACATACACACTATATATAGATAATAAAAAAGGCAATTGCAAAAAGAGATTACAGGAAGCAATGAAGATCGAAGTTGGTATTTAGGCCCCTGGGTACCAGGGTCTCCAGAGTAAAAATCCATTTGGATTCCCTCTGAAGAAGAGTCTTTGCCCTGTTACCACCCCTCATTGGTGCTGGAACATGATTAATAATCATGTATCTCAAATCAGAGACACTATGCATATATATAAGCAAACAAGGTTATAACATCAATTCCTGTGCTAGGCTGTAATCTAGAGATACGGACACACTGAGGTAGGCAATAAATTAACACAATAAATAGCAATGCTGATGAATAGAGTGCTCAATAAAAACACAGTAACAAAACAATTGCCAATTACAAATAAGTATACTATGTATAACGAGCAAAAAATTAAAACAATGTTGCTAGATGAGAGATCCGGTCCCATAAATACTCACAAGAGTTGCCCTCAATCATATGAGGTAAGTGAACAGCGTCTAAAGTAGAGGTAATTCTTTTCCACATCCACAGATCACACTTTCCCAGACTGCCGATACTTGCTAGCAGTATGTATCACAGCTCATGCCGGTGTAGAGAAAATATGTCTGCTCTTAGTGTTGGTTGTCGATCAATGTTTGTTCTCTGAACCCCTCCTTCCTTGGGTGCTTTGTCTCTGATTGTGCTAAATTCCAGTGCTAGAACCAGACCGCCATCAGTAAACCTTTCGTTATAGCTGTTTTCTATCTTCTTCTAGGGAAGATAGAAAAGAGCTATAACGAATGGTTTACTGATAGCGGTCTGGTTCTAGCGCCTTCATGATCGACTGGTAGATCGCAATCGACATATTGGGCACCCCTGCCATATACCTTTCAACCCGTATAAGATTTTTAAAAATATTTATATGAATTATTTTATTAGATAGTGTATATATATATGAGAATTATGGTCAATTCTAATTTAATTATGTTGTGTTTGGTGCAGCCCTAATTATGTTGTGTTTGGTTAGCCCTAACTTTTCAGTCGCGCTAACATGACGGGTGCAAATTTAGTTTCAACTTGTAATATGAGTACAAGTTAGACAAGATATTTTAATATTGTGCCTGCGCAACACTTGTAATCTAGTCCAAAATAAAATAAGGACACTAAATAATCTTCAATTCTTTTTTTAAATGTGTCAAGAATTTTCCCCCTTGATTGCATGGGGTAAAAAATGGTTTTGAGATTAAAGGTTACTTTAAAAATTACATGTGTGCTTTGAATTAACTCTAAATTGGTCTATTCTTGGTCTCCCAAAAATGAATTTTAATGAATGAAGAGCACACATGTCCTGAAAGTTCAACCCATCTAGATTACTCATTTGTGTTTCCACAACATTTAATTTTCTATCATCTGTTGTTTTCTATCATAAGTTATTTAGCAAAGCTTTTTTTTTGATAATCTGTCTGATTAATCTATTCACATCTATTATGGTCTGGAATAAATTATTAGTTGGCACAAATCCCAGGCATTAACTCGAAACCTTTTCCTCAATAGTTTTCAATGTATAGTCACACATATTAACTATGCTTGATTGTAGACATGTGCGTGATCGAAAAAATTGTTTTGATTTTTTTTTTTTTTTTCAGTTCGATATAGTCGGATTGATTACTTATGCGTCGGTAATTCATTTCAGTTACATTACAGTTGATATTCGGATCCATTCGCAAACATCGAATTATTCGTAATTTCGGATTGATTAGTTATTTTGGTGATATTAGTTATATTCCATTAAATCGTTATTTCAGAATTTATTCAGTTCTATTATTTCGGATAATCGATATTATTAATACATTTATTACACTGTTAAAATGACTGTAATATTAATAAATACATTTAATATTTAATTTAAACACGTATCCTTATTATTATTCAGACTGTGCAGCCAATCAGGAGCTTGACAATTATGGTTGCATCACTTCTGCACACTATAGCCACACCCATGTAACCAATATCTTAGTTTTGTTTTGTGAGTAGAAGAGCAGGTTGTTGTAGTTACTAGTGAGAGAAATGTCTGTAACATAAATTGTGGATATGGTAGGGAGGGTTCATGGAGGTGATAGGGACAGTGGAGTTACTAGGGAGAGTAAAGGTAGGGATATTGGAGGTAATGAGAGTGGACGTAGGGATAGGGACCGTGGAGTTAGGGAGAATTAGGGAAGATTCATGGAGGTGATAGGGACAGTAGAGTTAGGGACAGTGGAGTTACTGGGGAGAGTAAAGCTAGGGATATTGGAGGAAGTGAGCATAGAGGTAGGGATAGGCACCATGTAGGTAGGGAGAGGAACCTTGGAGGTACTAGGGAGAGGGTAGGTAGGGAGAGGCATGGTGTAAAAAAGCACACCAGTGGCAAAGTAGTCCACCATAAGAGGAGGAGGCCAGCTACATCATCTGAGGAGAGTGCTGAGGAGTAGGAACAGCAGACAGCAGCAACACCCAGGCATAGAGGGCCAATCTTCACACATGAAGAAAATCTAGCACTTGTGGCTTCTGTGATCAAAGTCAAACACATTTTATTTGCTTCTGTGTGTTGTCATCTGCAAAGGCAACATCATAGAACACAGTGCGTGATGCTGTGTATGCAGTTGAAGCAGTGGACAGTACAGCCGTCTGTGTCAGGCACCGATAAGTTTAAAAAAATATTTTCTTTTATAGTAAAAAAGTAACTGGTGTTAAAGCCTGTGTGTACACATGCCAAAATGTGTAAGGAAATAAATAAAGTGAACCACTTAGGAGGCATTGTGCACTTTTGCACTTTTATCTCGAGCACTTGACATGTGCGTTTTGTTTCGTTCCGAATCGAAATTCAGACGAATTCATCAAATTCAGAGTTTCAAATCGATTCGAATTTCCAAATTACCCTAGCAATGAAACTAAACTAATCCGAATAAACCCAAATTAGTTCAGATTTATTCATTACATTCGAATGGCCATGGACTGATCACAATTCAGTATAAAAATTAAATTTAGTTAGATTTAGTGAGATAAAACAATGAAATAATTCCGTTTGTGTTACTTGGAACCATCTGAATCAACATAACACATACCGAACTTCCGTATTTATGAATCGAATCCGAAACGAATACATTAGAATTTATCCAAATTCAAATCGATTCAAAATGAAATTAGAAAAAATCTGAATCGGTCCGAGATGAACCGAAACAAATTTTTCCGCTGTGCACATGTCTATCGAGCACACATTCATCCTTAAAGGGACAGTTAACCCAAAATGTTTTATAATTCTTGTAAAATATACATAATCCCTTTATTACAATACCCATTCCCTAGTTTATCACAGAAAACATGGTTATATTATATCAATACACTTTTTTAACTCTGTGTGATTACCTTCTTTTTAAGCATCTTCTGTTTTGACTGCCCCCTGATCACATGACTATCTATTGACTTGCATTTAAGCCAATTAGTGCTGTGTTTTTAGAATCCACGGGCGTCAGTACAATGTTATTTATATGTCTCACATGAATTTGCTTCACCTTATGTGGGGTACGCACTATGCATAAATAAATAGTGCGATCTCGCTACTTTTATATAGATAGCGGCAGAGAGAGGCCCAGGCTAGCAGAGTCATACAGCGTCCTTAAAGGGATATATTACTAAAACCAATTTTTTTCTTTAGTGATTCATTGCATCTTTATTTGAGAAAGCAGAAATGTAAGGCAAGCTTAAGAGCTGTCCCATTTTTGGTTCAGCACCTGGGCAGTGCTTGCTGATTCTTGGTTAAATGTAGCAACCCAATCATCAAGCTCTACCCACTGCTGACCCAAAAATGTGCCAGCTCCTAACCTGACATACCTGCTTTTTCAAATAAAACGAAGAAAATTAAGAAAAATTGCTTATAGGAGTAAATTAGAAACTTGCTTAAATTTACAGCTCTATCGTGAAAGAAAAAATTTGGGTTTAGTATCCCTTTAAGGGCTTAACGAGCAGCGCCATCCTCAATCTTGTCTCGCGCAGTTTCCTCTACTCCCTACTGCGCATTCAGCGTTGGTTGTTAAGTTTTTAAGGCCAGGTACGTTTATCTTGTGCTTCAGTGTTACTCTCAACTGCGCATGACCGCTCTGATGAAGCGCATGTGAGCATGCATGAAATGCATCAGTTGTTGTCTGACTGTTCACCAATAAACTGAACTATCCAGCTTTTGACTGAAATTGTATCCATTATATCCTGATGTGGTTGCGAACTCCGCTTATACACACTTTCAAGTCTTTAGTCCTGCCCCATTCGGATTGGTGTTGCCAGTCATTACCTTTTCTTGCCTTCCCTGCACCTGGAGCCTATCGTAGGCATAGAGAAGTACTGTGACGTCACTTCCGGGTATCGAATAGCGTGGAGACACGTCCACCCTGATGAAGGGAACTTGGACCTGCCGGAGGACATTTCCTGCAGCCGTGACTGGAGGGCTTCATCGCCAGACCTGGATCGCCTACGGAGGTTGTCCGCTACAAGCAGGTCGTATCAGATGAGGAAGGGGAGTTGCAAGTGACTGGCTTAACTAAGTACATACGTATTATACTGGCATTTTAGACACCAGCCTGGGGGTACCAAGACAAGCACTTTGCTCCTATTTGGGACTAGACCTTGTTACACGCATCTTTTTGCATGACATACTACAGGCACTGAACTGTTTGTTTGGACTTATCCAGTGATTGCATCTACGGTTGCTTCTGAGTGGTTTAAGGTTTTTTACGTCTACCACTCATTAACCATCTTTTTTGTTATAGGCCTACTTGGACTTTGTTTCTTGCATGGAATTTCTTGTACATATATTACATGACTCCATCGGCCAAACATACCTGGCCTTTTATAATATAGGATTATTAAAGGACCACTCATGCAGTATAATCACATAATTAAGAAGTGCATAATAAAAATACAATGCAATTATAACACTTACTTTCAATTTATGATCTTTTTTTTTTTTTTTTAAGACCAATCTTTTTTGTATTGTCCCCTGTATTATGTGACAAATATCATCCAATCACAGACTTACCCTGTGAGCTTCTGCACATGCTCCGTATGATATAGATCCCCTTAAAGTGTGTATATTAAAAGACTGTGCAAATTTAGATAAATTAAGTAAATTATAAAATTAATTGTCTTAAAGGGACATGAAAACCAACATTTTTGTTCCATGATTCATATAGAGAATACAATTTTAATTAACTTTTCAAATTACTTATATTATTTAATTTGCTTCCTTCTATTATCCTTAGCTGAAAGGTTTATCTAGGCATGCTCAGGAGCAGCAGATAACCTAGGTTCTAGCTGTTGATTGGTGGCTGCATATATATATATATATATATATCGATTGTGATTGGCTCACCCATGTGTTCAGTTAGAAACCATTATTGCATTGCTGCTCTTTCAATAAATGATACCAAGAGAATGAAACAAATTAGAAAATAGAAGTAAATTAGAAATTTGTTTAAAATTGTATCCTCTAGCTTAATCATGAAAGAAAATGTTTGGTTTTAATGTCCCTTTAAAGTTAAAAGTACCTGATCTATCTGATTCGGAATCATAAATCTTTAATTTGACTTGAGTGTCCATTTCAATGTATAACATATAAGCATACACTGTTCTAACTTGTTAACAAAACATATTTATTTGTCACATGCATAAATCTTACATGCATATAAACTATTATAACCTGTGTGTGTATGTATATATATATATATATATATATATATAATCATATCTATATTTCCAATGAAAGAAAGCACTCACAGGACTTCTTGATAGTGGGTTAACCAAAAGGCAACTTAACTCTTTATTGACATTTCGAGGTTCAAACTGATCCCTTCCTCAGAATGAAAATAAGTGACAAATACACAAATATATTAACCGTGAACAATGATCAAAAATTATACTCACAAAACACACCTGTGTCCTATAGTGTAGTGTGGAAATGTGTGGGTGGAACGCATGCCATGCGTGTCAAAAAAACGGAAGTAGGTTCATTTCCGGAATTGTGGATAACGGATAACCTCTCTGTTACTAATCGTTATATTAACATAACTTCAAAGTGCTTCCCTTAAATGCTTGGGATCATAATTATAACGTGTACACATCACACAGTTTAGTTTAGCAGTGCACAAACTTACTTATTTTAGTGGTATTTTGAGCTCCCTATGTCCGTGTATGGAACGCATATGCGTTTCAATAGGCCCGGAAGTGACCTCACTTCCGGTTTGCCGAATCAGGTGAATAGCACTTTTGAACTAAGTGGCTCTTTAACTCACCAGATTCACTTACTAGTATATGTGGGGCTTAGTATGGTAGCCAAGGTAAATGTTGGAAAGCCTGTTATGATCGTGATAGACCATTTTGTAGCACCGGAAGTGACATTGTCACCTGTAATTGACACTTGTTTTGACCAATCTCTATCTATGACAGCAAGTAAATGTACTAAAATAGTATATAGTGGTTTCTGTGTGTCAAATATATATAGTGTCAGATGAGATAAAATTTGTCAGTGTATCATCTGAGGCTATGTATCAAGGGCAAATAGAAACATATGCATAAACAGTGTGTCAATCCTCACAAATTCCCCTGTGTTATGAAGCCTGTTCACTTCCACATCGAACAAAGCAGTTCAAACCCTTATCCCATAAATGAGACTGTTAAGATTGTATAAATAGAGAGCATAACCACTTGTGAGTGAAAAAATAAAACATAAAAAGATAAATACATATAACCATCAAAACCTCATAATGTATAAAATAATCTAATGCAGTAAAACAAACATTTTGTATTTCATATTCTAGTGGCTTAAACTACTAGCCCTGAATACACCTGCATGCGTCCAGAAATTATATTCTGTATAGAATAATCCACACCTAGATGCACAAAAAATTAAAAATTAAAAAACAAATGAAATGTATAGTACAACTTGCAAAAGGGAATAGCATCTATTCCCACTGAAATCAGATGCCTGTGTACAAATCACAATTAAATGGAAAACACACAGATTGTGTTTATGGTACATTATTACAGATAGTTACTCAACATAGATTTTAAAGAACTCATAGTACCGTCCTGGGAGGATTCATGTTGATCATAAAATGACCAGAGCTACCAGGGGGCACCGAAATTGCGAGTGACCCGCCTTGGAATAGGGGTGGTAGGGGCATGAACCAGGTCCACTCTCGTGGCACCCTGTTCATCACACCAAGATTATGCAGCCCAAGAAGGATGTCTCCACCCAATGGTGTATGGCAGCCCTCACGTTACATGTACACAACCCTAACCAGCTAACGCACTCTAGTATGTTTCTGGTGCCATCACCTAGATCATGGCCCTAAAATCCGGAGCTGAGTTCAGTCCTCCTGGGTAAATGGTTCCAAGGCGATAAATCCATTCTGCTTCACGTTTGAGCAACAGTTTGTTTCTATTCCCTCCTTTATCCAACTTTGGAATATGGTCAATTAATATGATCCTTATGGATGACACCGAGTGACCTTCAGTGAGACAATGTTGTGCCACTGGTTGTTCGGAATGTCCTGTATCCAGGGCCTGTCTAATGGCCAGATGATGGTTGGCCATCCTCTCTCTCATGGTACCCTGGGTCTTGCCCACATAGAAAGAAGAGCATGGGCATACCAAAAGGTACACTACATGGGTAGTGGTACACGTTATTGAATGTCTTATACTGTAAACTTTGTTGTTATGTGGATGTTGGAAAGTTCTTGTGGTGATCATGGCATTACAGGTGATACACCCCAGGCATTTAAAACATCCCTTACTACTGGATTTTTGTGGAGCTGTGTAGCAGGCTTTCGGATCTGATTTCACCAATAGATCCCTAAGATTTGTACTCCTTCTGTAGCCCACCATGGGTCTGACAAACCGGGTGAAGGGTAGTTTGTTATCTGATGATAGGATAGTCCAGTGTTTGTTCAGTATGTTACCTACCCTTTTGTTATTTGGAGCAAATGTGGTGCCCATAATTAGGGGTGTCCTAGGGTCATCTTTTCCTCCCTTCTTCCCCGTGGAATCTGTGTTCTTTACCTCCTCCAAAATGTTTTCAAGCATAGGTCTCCCATATCCTCTATTAAGGAATTTATCCTTCATATCCTCCAACTGGGAGGCCCCCACTACCTCGTCTGTGTTATTTCTAGCAGTTCTCATAAATTTAGATCTAACTATACCTTTGAACAATGAGGGAGGATGGCAGCTCTCAGCCCTCAGAAGAGAGTTGCGATCTGTGGGTTTGGAGTATAGTCTGGTGCCCAGTCTGTTCCCACTGATAAAGATGGAAATATCCAAAAAATGCAAATCCTGTTCCTCAATGTTTATCTTAAACCTGACAGTTGTGTTTGTGTTGTTGAGTCTATCAAACCATGAATTGAGCGTATCTCTACCCCCTCTCCAATTGAGGATAACGTCATCTATGTAACGTTTATAAAAAATAATGGAAGGGTTCAGATTTGACTGACCATAGATACATGTTTTCAAATGCACACATAAATGTATATATATATAATTTTATATATTTATATATACAGTATATATATATATATATATATATATATATATATATATATAAAAGTAGGAAAAACTATAAGCATCAGGGGTACAGGGCAGGCAGTACTTTCCAATATGTTAAACTCCGCTGGCATTCTTTTGACATTACGATAACTGTAAGAAATCCTTAATTTCAAAGAAAGTCATTGTTGTTTTTCCAATTGCTGTATTTTCTAATTTGCTTAACAAATTTATTTATTTATTTATAGGTATTAAGATTGCAGGGCACTGGTGAAAAAGGAAAATGTCACTAATGCGCTCCACATCAAAGACGGTGCGATTTAACAGTTGGGAGGAGCAAGTCAGGGACAGACTGCTTCCAGAGGCTGTTGTCACAGGGGTCCGGAGCGTGAGTAGGACAGACGAATCAAGCAGGCAACAGAGCTGGTGAGTAAAATGAAATATATGATTATTTTAAGTATATGCATGGGTGTGGAAATAAAAAAATAAATACAAGGGAAAAAAGTGGAAGACAATACAATCTATTTGTCCTTTGTTACAATTTACTAGTCCTAAAAATAATTTTAATCCAAATAAATAAAGACCCATATCTGTAAGGGAACGATCATGTATGACAATGATGGGAGTTTCATTCTAGCATACAAACACACGTCATAACTCAACTCCCATCATCCACATACATTACTTGTGAATGTGAGTCATGTATGTGAAAGATGCATTTTTCTGGCATAGTTATATATAACAGAATACAACTCCCTCTCTTTATATTTATATAACATCTCTCTCCATCACCATGGCCCTTCTTTTACGTTCCCCTCACTCCCCTATGCCCCTTCCTTTTTTGTCCCCTCTCTTCTCTGTCCCTCCCAAAGCCCTTTTTTAACACATTTCTTCTTCGTATGACCTTTATTTTCCCTTTCCCTACCTCGCCAATACCAGAACTTCACACGCTGTGGCCTTTGTTTCCTTTTGTTATGAGGCTTGAATGTGACTTCAATAATATAAAATAGTAAATTTGACCGGCGCATGTAAATGCCTTTTTTGGGCAGCGGCCAGTGTATTATATATATATTTCACTATCCTGAATATGGTTGTTTGAACTCACTATTCATTCATCACTACTAACTTTTCTTCACTAATACACGTGTTAGACTTACCTGTCTCTTCACCTTGATGTTTTCCAGATCCCAAAAAATACTCTGCAGGGGGATCAGCCTCAAGCATGCCTCAGGCAAGTTCTGGTAAGTACCTAAATAGTAATACAAACCTAGGTTTAAAAATAATCATCTATTGAACAGTAAAGGTTTACTCTCAGAGTTGAAAAGCAAATAGTACCCTGTCCCAGTTCCTTGGTAATGGTCCAAACTGTCTAGCCCTGTTACCTGTTTCTTGCCAAGTTTCCATGATCACGTGCTGTGCTTAAAGGGATCCCGAACATACATTTTTTCAACAGCTTGAGAGCAAGAGCAGCAAATTAAGCTACTTTCTAATTTACTTCTTAATTTGTCTTTGTTCTCTTAGTATCTTTATACCCTGCTGTTTTTTTTGTGTTTTTAAAAACCATGGATAGCGCTTGCTTACATTCTTGATTGTTAAAATAACTATAACACGAGAACCAAACAAATGTTATGAAAGGACTTTAAATTTATAAAGTTGCTTAACATTTCATGCTCTTTCGAAATAGTGAAAGTAAAATATTTTGTTTATTATCCCTTGAAGCCAGATGTACTACTGAGTTGCAGCAGCCTGATGATGATTCTGCGGTCCATCCACTTGCTGAGATTATCAGCTGACCATTCTCAGCCAATGTATGGCACACTATATACTTTTTCATGAAATCACATATCTATTTTTTTTTAAAATTTTTTTTATTGCTTTATTACCAAAACTGGCTATTATGCAAAAGAGTATAGACTAATTAATTTTAGAATAAAACCCTTAGGAGTTGACATCAGTAGGTAAGGAAATAGATGGAATTAAGATTTGCAAATGCTCATGATCAAATAACACGCCATGTATTATAGTATACATGGGCAGCATGTGCAACATCTATTCAAAATTCGTCCCACTTAAAAAATCTTTAAATATTTTCTTTTTCTCTTGTAAGGTGTATCCAGTCCACGGGTTCATCCATTACTTGTGGGATATTCTCCTTCCCAACAGGAAGTTGCAAGAGGACACCCACAGCAGAGCTGTCTATATAGCTCCTCCTCTAACCCCCACCTCCAGTCATTCTCTTGCAACTCTCGACAAGAAAGGAAGTATCAAAAGATATGTGGTGACTTAGTGTAGTTTTACCTTCAATCAAGAGTTTGTTATTTTTAAACGGTACCGGCGTTGTACTTTTTTTCTCTCAGGCAGAAATTAGAAGAAGAATTCTGCCTGGAGATTTGATGATCTTAGCGGTTTGTAACTAAGGTCCATTGCTGTTCTCACATATAACTGATGAATATGGGAAAACTTCAGTTGGGGGAACTGCCTGCAGATTACCTGCTTTGAGGTATGTTCAGTATTTTTATTTCTAGAGAGAGGAATAAGTTCTAGAAAATGCTGACAGAGCCTTGTGTATTTGAGGTAAGCCTGATGCAGTGATTTAACAGCGACTGGGATCATGCTTACATAACAGGGTAATACTCATGTTAATATTCATATTGCTTAATGACAAAATGTTTACATGATTTCATAAATAGGACGTTTTTTTCTCTGAGGGAGATAAGTCTTTATTTGGGGCCTAGTTTCCACATGGCTAGTCAGATACTCCTAGGAGTATTTTCTTAAGGCCCCTCTGACATCCAGTACATGGTGGGAGGGGCCTATTTTAGCACTCTAACTGTGCAGTTTTAATACAGACTGAGACATCCACCTTCCCTAGAAGAGTCCTCTGGCATCTGAGAACCATTTCAAAGGGGTTATTTCTGCACAAAATCGTATTAAAGGGCAGGTAGGAGCCTCAGCAGAGCTGTGGCATGGTGCTCAATTGATTTTTAACGGGTTTTTTTAACGTTTTTCAATCCAGTTTGGGGCCTAAGGGGTTAATCATCCATTTCCAAGTGGGTGCAATGTTGCTTTAGTCCCTTACACATACTGTAAAAATTTCAAAGATTTTACTGTATTTTTTCACTGTTTTGCAGTTTTAGTGATAGTTTTTTTCTCTTAAAGGCAAAGTAACGTTTTTGTTTAATTGCTGTTTCACCTTTATTAAAGTGTTTTCCCAGCTTGCTTGTCTCATTACTAGTCTGTTAAACATGTCTGACATAGAGGAAACTCCTTGTTCAATATGTTTGGAAGCCATTGTGGAACCCCCTCTTAGAATGTTTACCAAATGTACTGAAATTTCTATAAACTATAAAGACCATATTATGACGCTTAAAGATTTATCTCCAGGGGATTCTGCTATCTAACTCTCCCCATGTGTCAGAACCTATAACTCCCACTCAAGTGACGCCAAGTACATCTAGCGCGTCTAATTCTTTTACCTTACAGGACATGGCGGCAGTTATGAATGCTACCCTCACAGAGGTATTCTCCAAACTGCCAGGGCTACAAGGAAAGCGAGACAGCTCTGGGGCTAGAATTAATACAGAGCTTTCTGACGCTTTATTGCCTGTGTCCGATATACCCTCACAATGCTCAGAAGCCGAGGCAGGTGAGCTTCTATCTGTGGGTGACATTTCAGACTCAGGGAAGGCGTTACTTCAGTCTGATTCTGAGATGACAGCGTTTAAATTTAAGCTTGAACACCTCCGCTTATTGCTTAGGGAGGTTTTAGCGACTCTGGATGACTGTGACCCCATTGTGGTTCCAGAGAAATTGTGTAAAATGGACAAATACTTTGCAGTACCTGTTTACACCAATGTTTTTCCAGTCCCTAAGAGGTTTTCGGAAATTATTACTAAGGAATGGAATAGACCAGGTGTGCCGTTCTCTCCCCCTCCTGCTTTTAAAAAGATGTTTCCCATAGATGCCACCATACGGGACTCGTGGCAGATGGTTCCTAAGGTGGAGGGAGCAGTCTCCACCCTAGCTAAGCGTACAACTATCCCCATCGAGGACAGTTGTGCTTTCCTAGATCCTATGGATAAAAAATTGGAGGGTCTCCTTAAGAAAATTTTTATACATCAAGGTTTTATTCTCCAGCCTCTTGCATGCATTGCCCCAGTTACTGCTGCAGCAGCTTTTTGGTTTGAGTCTCTTGAGGAGGCTCTACAGGTGGAGACCCCGTTAGACGATATTCTAGACAGGATTAAAGCTCTCAAGTTAGCTAACTCCTTTATTTCTGACGCCATTTTTCATTTAGCCAAGCTAATGGCTAAGAATTCAGGGCGCTATGGCTTAAGTCCTGGTCAGCAGACGTTACTTCAAAGTCTAAGCTTCTTAACATCCCCTTCAAGGGACAGACCCTATTCGGGCCCGGTCTGAAGGAGATCATTTCTGATATTACTGGAGGAAAAGGTCACGCCCTTCCTCAGGATAGGTCCAATAAGTTAAGGACCAAACAGAATAATTTTCATTCCTTTCGAAACTTCAAGAGTGGCACAGCTTCAGTTTCCTCTAATGCAAAACAAGAGAGAAATTTTGCCCAGTCCAAACCAGTCTGGAGACCTAACCAGGCTTGGAATAAGGGGAAGCAGGCCAAGAAACCTGCGGCTGTCTCTAAGACGGCATGAAGGAGTAGCGCCCGATCCGGGACCGGATCTAGTGGGGGGCAGACTCTCTCTCTTTGCCTAGGCTTGGGCAAGAGACGTCCAGGATCCCTGGGCATTAGAGATTGTTTCCCAGGGATATCTTCTGGACTTCAAAGCTTCATCTCCAAAGGGGAGATTTCATCTCTCACAATTATCTGTAAACCAGATAAAGAGAGATGCATTTTTACGTTGTGTTCAAGACCTGCTGGTTATGGGAGTGATCCACCCAGTTCCAAGGGAGGAACAGGGGCAGGGCTTCTATTCAAAACTGTTTATAGTTCCCAAAAAAGAGGGAACTTTCAGACCAATCTTGGATCTCAAGATCCTAAACAAATTTCTCAGGGTCCCATCCTTCAAGATGGAGACTATCCGAACCATCCTCCCTATGATCCAGGAGGGTCAATATATGACTACCGTGGACTTAAAAGATGCTTATCTCCACATTCCGATTCACAGAGATCATCATCAGTTCCTCAGGTTCGCCTTCTTAGACAGGCATTACCTGTTTGTGGCTCTTTCCTTCGGGTTAGCCACGGCACCAAGAATCTTTATGAAGGTTCTAGGGTCCCTACTGGCGGTTCTAAGGTCACGGGGCATAGCGGTGGCTCCTTACCTAGACGACATTCTGATACAGGCGTCGACTTTTCAAATCGCCAAGTCCCATACAGACATTGTTCTGGCTTTTCTGAGGTCTCACGGGTGGAAGGTGAATGAAGAAAAGAGTTCTCTCTCCCCTCTCACAAGAGTTTCCTTCCTAGGAACACTGATAGATTCAGTAGAAATGAAAATTTTTCTGACAGAGGTCAGGTTATCAAAGCTTCTAACTTCCTGCCGTGCTCTTCATTCCACTTCTCGGCCGTCAGTGGCTCAGTGTATGGAAGTAATCGGCCTAATGGTAGCGGCAATGGACATAGTTCCGTTTGCCCGCCTACATCTCAGACCACTGCAACTTTGCATGCTCAATCAGTGGAATGGGGATTACACAAATTTGTCCCCTCTGCTAAATCTGGATCAAGAGACCAGGGATTCTCTTCTCTGGTGGTTCTCTCAGGTCCATCTGTCCAGGGGAATGATTTTTCGCAGGCCAGAGTGGACTATAGTCATGACAGATGCCAGCCTTCTGGGCTGGGGCGCAGTCTGGAACTCCCTGAAGGCTCAGGGTTCGTGGACTCAGGAGGAAACCCTCCTTCCGATAAACATTCTGGAATTGAGAGCGATATTCAATGCTCTTCAGGCTTGGCCTCAACTAGCTGCGGTCAGGTTCATCAGATTTCAGTTGGACAATATCATGACTGTAGCCTATATCAACCATCAGGGGGGGACAAGAAGCCCCCTGGCAATGTTGGAGGTTTCAAAGATAATTCTATGGGTAGAGGTTCACTCTTGCCATCTCTCAGCTATCCATGTCCCAGGAGTAGAGAACTGGGAGGCGGATTTTCTAAGTTGGCAGACTTTTCATCCGGGGGAGTGGGAGCTCCATCCGGCGGTATTTGCTAAGCTGATTCAACTATGGGGCAAACCAGAAGTGGATCTGATGGTGTCTCGCCAAGCTTCCCTGTTACGGGTCCAGGTCAAGGGATCCCTTGATAGATGCTCTAGCAGTGCCCTGGCTTATGTGTTCCCACCATTTCCTCTCCTCCCTCGTCTGATTGCCAACATCAAGCAGGAGAGAGCTTTGGTGATTTTGATAGCACCTGCGTGGCCACGCAGGACTTGGTATGCAGATTTGGTGGACATGTCATCCCTTCCACCAAGGACTCTGCCGCTGAGGCAGGACCTTCTACTCCAAGGTCCATTCAAACATCCAAATCTAATTTCTCTGCGGCTGACTGCTTGGAGATTGAACGCTTGATTTTATCAAAACGTGGTTTCTCTGAGTCGGTCATTGATACCTTAATTCAGGCTCGAAAGCCTGTCACCAGGAAAATCTATTATAAGATATGGTGTAAATATCTTCATTGGTGTGAATCCAAGGGTTACTCATGGAGCAAAGTCAGGATTCCTAGGATATTAACCTTTCTCCAAGAAGGATTGGAGAAGGGATTGTCAGCTAGTTCCTTAAAGGGACAGATTTCTGCTCTGTCTATTCTTCTGCACAAGCGTCTGGCAGATGTTCCAGACATTCAGGTGTTTTGTCAGGCTTTAGTTAGAATCAAGCCTGTGTTTAAACCTGTTGCTCTGCCATGGAGTTTAAATTTAGTTCTTAAAGTTCTTCAAGGGGTTCCGTTTGAACCTCTGCATTCCATAGATATCAAGCTTTTATCTTGGAAAGTTCTGTTTTTGGTAGCTATCTCTTCGGCTCGAAGAGTTTCAGAGTTATCTGCCTTACAGTGTGATTCCCCTTATCTGATATTCCATACAGATAAGGTAGTGTTGTGTACCAAACCTGGATTTCTTCCTAAGGTGGTATCTAATAAGAATATCAATCAGGAGATTGTAGTTCCGTCACTGTGTCCTAATCCTTCTTCAAAGAAGGAACGTCTATTACACAATCTTGACATGGTTCGTGCTTTAAAATTTTATTTACAAGCTACTAAGGATTTTCGTCATACATCTGCATTGTTTGTTCTCTACTCTGGACAGAGGAGAGGCCAAAAGGCTTCGGCATCTTCTCTTTCTTTTTGGCTGAGAAGTATAATCCGTTTAACTTAGGAGACTGCTGGCCAGCAGCCTCCTGAAAGAATTACAGCTCATTCCACTAGATCGGTAGCTTCCACATGGGCTTTTAAAATTGAGGCCTCTGTTGAACAGATTTGTAAGGCGGCGACTTGGTCTTTGCTTCATACTTTTTCTAAATTTTACAAATTTGATACTTTTGCTTCCTCTGAGGCTATTTTTGGGAGAAAGGTCTTGCAGGCAGTGGTGCCTTCCGTTTAAGTTCCTGCCTTGTCCCTCCCTTCATCCGAGTCCTAAAGCTTTGTTATTGGTATCCCACAAGTAATGGATGAACCCGTGGACTGGATACACCTTACAAGAGAAAACAAAATTTATGCTTACCTGACAAATTTCTTTCTCTTGTGGTGTATCCAGTCCACGGCCCGCCCTGTCACTTTAAGGCAGGTGTTTTTTATTTTTAACCCCTTAATGACCACAGCACTTTTCCATTTTCTGTCCGTTTGGGACCAAGGCTATTTTTACATTTTTGTGGTGTTTGTGTTTAGCTGTAATTTTCCTCTTACTCATTTACTGTACACACACATATTATATACAGTTTTTCTCGCCATTAAATGGACTTTCAAAATATACCATTATTTTCATCATATCTTATAATTTACTATAAAAAATATTATAAAATATGAGGAAAAAATGGAAAAAAACACACTTTTTCTAACTTTGACCCCCAAAATCTGTTACACATCTACAACCACCAAAAAACACCCATGCTAAATAGTTTCTAAATTTTGTCCTGAGTTTAGAAATACCCAATGTTTACATGTTCTTTACTTTTTTTGCAAGTTATAGGGCTATAAGTACAAGTAGCACTTTGCCATTTCCAAACCACTTTTTTTCAAAATTAGCGCTAGTTACATTGGGACACTAATATCTTTCAGGAATCTCTGAATATCCATTGACATGTATATATTTTTTTTTAGAAGACATCCCAAAGTATTGATCTAGGCCCATTTTGGTATATTTCATGGCACCATTTCACCGCCGAATGCGATCAAATAAAAAAATTATTTTACTTTTTCACAAATTTTTTCACAAACTTTAGGTTTCTCACTGAAATTATTTACAAACAACTCATGAAATTATGGAATAAATGGTTGTAAATGCTTCTCTGGGATCCCCTTTGTTCATAAATAGCAGACATATATGGCTTTGGCTTTGCTTTTTGGTAATTAGAAGGCTGCTAAATGCCACTGCGCACCAACCGTGTATTATGCCCAGCAGTGAATGGGTTAATTAGGGAGCATGTAGGGAGCTTCTAGGGTTAATTTTAGCTCTAGTGTAGTGTAGTAGACAACCCCAAGTATTGATCTAGGCCCATTTTGGTATATTTCATGCCACCATTTCACCGCCAAATGCAATCAAATAAAAAAAAATTGTTCACTTTTTCAAACTTTAGGTTTTTCACTAAAATTATTTACAAACAGCTTGTGCAATTATGGCACAAATGGTTTTAAATGCTTCTCTGGGATCCCCTTTGTTCATAAATAGCAGACATATATGGCTTTGGCGTTGCTTTTTGGTAATTATAAGGCCGCTAAATGCTGCTGCGCATCACATGTGTATTATGGCCAGCAGTGAAGGGGTTAATTAGGTAGTTTGTAGGGAGCTTGCAGGGTTAATTTTAGCTTTAGTGTAGAGATCAGACTCCCACCTGACACATCCCACCCCCTGATCCCTCCCAAACAGCACTCTTCCCTCCCCCACCCCACAATTGTCCCCGCCATCTTAAGTACTGGCAGAAAGTCTGCCAGTACTAAAATAAAAGGTATAAAAAAAAAAATAAAAAAAAATTTTTAAGCATATTTACATATGCTGCTATGTAGGGTCCCCCCTTAGCCCCCAACCTCCCTGATCCCCCCAAAATAGCTCCCTAACCCTCCCCCTCTGCCTTATTGGGGCCATCTTGGGTACTGGCAGCTGTCTGCCAGTACCCAGTTTGCAAATAAAAATGTTTTATTTTTTATGTTTTACTTTTTGTTTCTGTAGTGTAGCTTCCCCCCCACAGTCCAATACCCCACCAGCCAAACCGATCACCAAAAAAACCATATTAACCCCTTTGATCCCCACTTCTAACATAAACATTTTCTGTAGGTAGTGGTTCCCACCCGCTCCCTCCCCGTGCACGCGCCCGCCCGGCCTCCCCGTGCACGCGCGCGCGTCCGTGCGCGTCCCCCCGGTCGTCCCCGCCCCCGATCCCGCCCCCCTCCGCATCACAAAGGCCATCGATGGCCGCCACCCACCTCCCATACCGGCTCCCACCCACCAACGAACGTAGCCGTTAATGTCCGGTGCAGAGAGGGCCACAGAGTGGCTCTCTCTGCACCGGATGGCTACAAATGGTTATTGCAGGATGCCTCGATATCGAGGCATCACTGCAATAACCGGAAAGCAGCTGGAAGCGAGCAGGATCGCTTCCAGCTGCTTTCCAAACCGAGGACGTGCAGGGTACGTTCTCAGGCAGTAACTGCCTTTTTTTTAGGACGTACCCTGCACGTCCTCGGTCATTAAGGGGTTAAACTACAGTCACCACTGCACCCTATAGTTTCTCCTTTTTCTTGCTTGTCTTTGGTCGAATGACTGGAGGTGGGGGTTAGGGGAGGAGCTATATAGACAGCTCTGCTGTGGGTGTCCTCTTGCAACTTCCTGTTGGAAAGGAGAATATCCCACAAGTAATGGATGAACCCGTGGACTGAATACACCACAAGAGAGAGAAATTTATCAGGTAAGCATAAATTTTGTTTTTTTAATTTGATCAAATTTAGTCTAGATTTTGCATTTCTTTCCTTTTTTTTTATATGAACCTTAATGCACTATTTTGTGAATAGACTCTTTAATTATGGAATATACTATAAATATACTGTTGTACAACATATTCAAAATATTACAGGTAAAACTAAAATCAATATATTTTTCAAACTTTTCACAAAAATAAAAACGCATACATAAATAAATAGTGGAAATGCAAAAACAATTGTGTAAAATAAAGTAAACTAATATAGTCCTTCAATTCCATAGGTTGATATTTTATACATATTCTTTTGAGTGCTGTGTTAATCCTTGAAATAGACCTCATGTGAAAAAAAAATATTTATCATGATGAAATCTCAACCGGTCTGATTGAAGGACAATATGCTTTAACTTTTTTTTTAACACAATTGTTTTTGTATTAAAACTAAATATTGATGTCATCCCACAAACGTATGTATAATTTTTTATTCCTTGCCTCGGGCTGATTTTATTCTATCTTTAACAGAAACTCGTATCCCAGCAGTGCGAGCCTCTGGAAGTAGAGATTTGTCCACTACTCCTACACGTAAGTTATGACAAACTGCAGAAATAAACAAACAGGACACCCAAAGGCGTAACTAGAAACCACAGGGCTCAGGTGCAAGAATCTAAGAAGGCCCCTCCCCCCCAAAAAAAAGGTGAATTTGATACATATCATTTTTTTTTTCTTACATGGTGTATCCAGTCCACGGATTCATCCTTACTTGTGGGATATTCTCAATCCCTACAGGAAGTGGCAAAGAGAGCACACAGCAGAGCTGTCCATATAGCTCCCCTCAGGCTCCGCCCCCCCCCCCAGTCATTCTCTTTGCCGCTCTAACAAGTAGCATCTCCACGGGAGGGTAAAGAGTATGTGGTGTTAGATTTGTAGTTTTTATTTCTTCAATCAAGAGTTTGTTATTTTAAAATAGTGCCGGTTTGTACTATTTACTCTGAGGCAGAAAGTGATGAAGATTTCTGCTGAGAGGAAAAAGATTTTAGCATGTTGTAACTAAAATCCATTGCTGTTCCCACACAGGACTGTTGAGTACCGGTGAACTTCAGTTGGGGGGAACAGTTTGCAGGCTTAACTGCTTAAGGTATGCTCAGTCACTTTTTTTCTAACAAGACTTGGTAATGCTAGAAGACTGACAGAAATCCCCATGTGGGAAGGTAAGCCATATTCTCAGACTCAGTATAGAAGGATGGCTTAGTTAAAAGGGCGTAAATCACTGGTGGACACTGTTATGGGGAAAATCGATTATTTTTTAATATAATCTGATGTTTGTACAAGTGTTTGGAACACTTTATAGGGGTTTTATACGCCTGGCATAATTTTAGACACCTAAATTGACTCAGGAAGGCCCCACAACTCCGGAGTGAAGAGGGAGGGGGCCTAATTTTCGCGCCTCAGTTGCGCAGTTGTTTTGCAAGTCAGCTTCATGCAGCTTCACATGTAGAGTCCAGAGATTGCAGAAGGACTTCAGGGAGGCTTGTTTCGTTCCAAAACTAATCCCCAAGGAAGGTAGGGCCACAGCAGAGACTGTGGCATCGTGCTGTAGTGTGTTAAACCGGTGGCAGCTTCATTTTGCTCTGGTTTGGCCAATAAGGGGTCAATTGGCTTGAAACTTGGTGTGCAATCTTTTCAAAGCATTAGTATCATATGGTGTAAATTTCATAAAGATCGGATGTTTTTTTGAGATTTGGTAAAAAAGTGGGTGCTTTTTATTATTTAAAGGCACAGTAACGTTTTTTCAAAAAGTGTATTTTTTTGTATTTAAGTGCTATCTAAGTCTGTCTAACATGTCTGAGCCTACAGATAGACCTTGTTCTATGTGTTTGAAAGCCATGGCGGTACCCCCATTGCATTTGTGTTTAAAGTGTGCTAAGGTATCTAAACATTTTAATGATCATGCAGTGACACTTAAAAATGTAGCCCAAGATGATTCTTTGACGGAAGGTAATGAGGATAGTCCTCCTTCTTCTCCCCATGTGTATACACCAGTTACACCCGCGCAAGCGTTGCCTAGTACCTCTAGCGCATTGTGCCCTATTACATTACAACAATTAGCAGCAGTCATGGATAATTCCTTTGCGGCATTTCTATCCAAACTGCCAGTTTTTCCAAAAAAGCGTGATAGCTCAGTTTTAAGAACAGAGGATGAGCAATCAGAAGCGTTGGATGATTTATCTGTAGTACCCTCACTACACTCTGAAGTGGCAGTGAGGGATGGGCTGTCCGAGGGAGAAATTTCTGACACACACAGGAAAAATTTCTCAGCGGGCAGAGTCAGATTCATTAGCGTTTAAATTTAAGCTGGAACACCTCCGCGTCCTGCTTAAGGAGGTTTTAGCTACGCTAGATGATTGTGACCCCATGGTGGTCCCAGAAAAATTATGTAAAATGGACCGATTTTTAGAGGTCCCTGTATACACTGATGCGTTTCCGATCCCAAAGAGGGTGGCGGATATTGTGACTAAGGAGTGGGAGAGACCAGGTGTACCTTTTGTTCCCCCCCCTATCTTTAAGAAAATGTTCCCCATAAATGACCCCAGGCGGGACGCGTGGCAGACGGTCCCTAAGGTGGAGGGAGCAGTTTCAACACTTGCTAAGCGTACAACTATACCAATAGAAGACAGTTGTGCTTTTAAAGACACTATGGATAAAAAATTGGAAGGTTTGCTGAAGAAAATGTTTGTTCAGCAAGGTTTCCTTCTCCAGCCAATTGCCTGCATTATTCCTGTAACTACTGCAGCGGCTTTTTGGTTTGAGGCGTTGGAGGAGTCGCTCCAGAGGGAGACTTCATATGACAAAGTCATGGATAGAATTCACGCTTTAAAGCTGGCTAATTATTTTATCACTGATGCCGCTTTCCAATTAGCTAAGTTAGCGGCGAAAAATTCAGGTTTTGCCATTATGGCGCGAAGAGCGCTTTGGCTCAAATCATGGTCGGCTGACGTGTCGTCCAAAACAAAATGACTAAACATTCCTTTCAAGGAAAAGACCCTTTTTGGTCCTGAGTTGAAAGAAATTATCGCGGATATCACTGGGGGAAGGGTCATGCCCTCCCGCAGGATAGACCGTTTAAGGCCAAAAACAAGGCTAATTTTCGCTCCTTTCGCAACTTCAGGAGCGGACCTGCTTCAACCTCTGCTGCCGCTAAGCAAGAGGGTAACGCTTCCCAGCCTAAAGCAACATGGAAACCCTTGCAGGGCTGGAATAAGGGTAAACAGGCCAAGAAGCCTGCGCCTGCTGCCAAGACAGCATGAAGGGGTAGCCCCCGATCCGGGACCGGATCTAGTAGGGGGCAGACTTTCTCTCTTTGCTCAGGCTTGGGCAAGAGACGTTCCAGATCCCTGGGCATTAGAAATTGTTGCTCAGGGGTATCTTCTAGAATTCAAGGACTCTCCCCCAAGGGGAAGGTTCCACATTTCTCGTTTGTCTTCAGACCAGACAAAGAAACAGGCGTTCTTACGCTGTGTTGAAGATCTTCTAAAGATGGGAGTGATACACCCAGTTCCAATTGCAGAACAAGGTCTGTGATTTTACTCAAACCTGTTTGTAGTTCCCAAAAAGGAAGGAACTTTCAGGCCAATCCTGGATCTAAAAATTCTAAACAAATTCCTCAGAGTTCCATCTTTCAAAATGGAAACTATTCGGACAATCTTGCCGATGATCCAGGAAGGTCAATATATGACTACCGTGGATCTAAAGGATGCGTACCTACATATTCCTATCCACAAAGATCATCATCAGTTCCTAAGGTTCGCCTTTCTGGACACGCATTACCAGTTCGCGGCCCTTCCTTTCGGGTTGGCCACCACTCCCAGAATTTTCACAAAGGTGCTAGGGTCCCTTCTAGCGGTACTAAGACCGCGGGGCATTGCAGTAGCACCTTACCTAGACGACATCTTAATACAGGCGTCGTCTTTTCACAGAGCCAAGGCTCATACGGACATTGTTCTGGCCTTTCTAAGGTCTCACGGGTGGAAGGTGAACGTAGAAAAAAGTTCTCTGTCCCCGCTCACAAGGGTTCCCTTCCTGGGAACACTAATAGACTCGGTAGAAATGAAAATCTTTCTGACAGAAGTCAGGAAGTCAAAACTTTTGAATACTTGCCGAGTTCTTCATTCCATTCCTCGGCCTTCTGTGGCTCAGTGCATGGACGTAATCAGTCTTATGGTTGCGGCAATGGACGTAGTCCCTTTTGCCTGAATTCATCTAAGACCACTGCAACTGTGCATGCTCAAACAGTGGAATGGGGATTATGCAGATTTGTCTCCTCAAATACAAATGGACCAGAAAACCAGAGACTCTCTTCTCTGGTGGTTGTCTCAGGATCACCTGTCTCAGGGAATGAGTTTCCGCAGACCGGAGTGGATCATTGTCATGACCGATGCCAGTCTGTTAAGCTGGGGTGCGGTCTGGGACTCCCTGAAAGCTCAGGGTCTATGGTCTTGGGAAGAATCTCTTCTCCCGATAAACATTTTGGAACTGAGAGCGATATTCAATACGCTCCAGGCATGGCCTCAACTAGCGGAGGCCAAATTCATCAGATTTCAGTCGGACAACATCACGACTGTAGCGTACAAAAATCATCAGGGAGGAACAAAGAGTTCCCTAGCGATGAAGGAAGTAAACAAGATCATCAGATGGGCGGAGGATCACTCCTGCCATCTATCTGCAATTCACATCCCAGGAGTAGACAACTGGGAGGCGGATTTTCTGAGTCGTCAGACCTTCCATCCGGGGGAGTGGGAACTCCACCCGGAGGTCTTTGCTCAGCTAACCCAGCTATGGGGCATTCCAGAATTGGATCTGATGGCGTCCCGTCAGAACACCAAACTTCCCCTTTACGGATCCAGATCCAGGGATCCCAAGGCGGCATTGATAGATGCTTTAGTAGCGTCTTGGTCATTCAGTCTGGCTTATGTCTTTCCACCGTTTCCTCTTCTCCCTCGGCTAGTAGCCAGAATCAAACAGGAGAAGGCTTCGGTAATTCTGATAGCGCCTGCGTGGCCACGCAGGACTTGGTATGCAGACCTAGTGGACATGTCATCGGCTCCACCATGGAAACTGCCATCGAGGCAGGATCTTCTAATTCAAGGTCCATTCAAGCATCCAAATCTAGTTTCTCTGCAACTGACTGCTTGGAGATTGAACGCTTAATTCTAGCTAAGCGTGGGTTCTCTGAATCAGTTATAGATACTCTGATCCAGGCTAGAAAGTCTGTCACCAGGAAAATTTACCATAAGATATGGCGGAAATATCTTTGTTGGTGCGAATCCAATGGTTACTCGTGGAGTAAGGTTAGGATTCCAAGGATATTGTCTTTTCTCCAAGACGGATTGGAGAAAGGTTTGTCAGCTAGTTCCTTAAAGGGACAGATATCTGCTCTGTCTATTCTGTTACACAAGCGTCTGGCAGCTGTACCAGACATTCAGGCGTTTGCACAGGCCCTAGTTAGAATCAAGCCTGTCTACAGACCTGTGGCTCCTCCATGGAGTCTAAATTTAGTTCTTTCAGTTCTTCAAGGGGTTCCGTTTGAACCTTTGCATTCCATAGATATTAAGTTGTTATCGTGGAAAGTTTTGTTTTTGGTAGCTATTTCTTCTGCTCGAAGAGTTTCTGAATTGTCTGCTTTGCAGTGTAATTCACCCTGGTGAATCCTGCAGATAAGGTTGTTTTGCGTACCAAACCTGGTTTCCTTCCAAAAGTGGTTTCTAATAAGAATATTAACCAGGAAATTATTGTTCCTTCTCTGTGCCCTAATCCAGTTTCTAAGAATGAACGACTGTTACACAATCTTGATGTGGTTTGTGCTTTAAAATTCTATTAAAAGGCAACTAAAGATTTCAGACAAACATCATCCTTGTTTGTTGTCTATTCTGGTAAGAGGAGAGGTCAGAAAGCGACTGCTACCTCTCTTTCCTTCTGGCTGAAAAGCATCATCCGATTGGCTTATGAGACTGCTGGACAGCAGCCTCCTGAATGAATTACAGCTCATTCCACTAGAGCTGTGGCTTCCACATGGGCTTTCAAGAATGAGGCTTCTGTTGAACAGATTTGTAAGGCAGCGACTTGGTCTTCACTGCATACATTTGCCAAATTTTACAAATTCGATACTTTTGCTTCTTCGGAGGCTATTTTTGGGAGAAAGGTTTTGCAAGCAGTGGTGCCTTCCGTTTAGGTTACCTGACTTGTTCCCTCCCTTCATCCGTGTCCTAAAGCTTTTGTATTGGTATCCCACAAGTAAGGATGAATCCGTGGACTGGATACACCATGTAAGAGAAAACAGAATTTATGCTTACCTGATAAATTACTTTCTCTTACGGTGTATCCAGTCCACGGCCCGCCCTGACAATTAAGTCAGGTTCAAATTTATTTTAGTAAAACTACAGTCACCACTGCACCCTATAGTTTCTCCTTTTTCTCCTAACCGTCGGTCGAATGACTGGGGGGGCGGAGCCTCAGGGGAGCTATATGGACAGCTCTGCTGTGTGCTCTCTTTGCCACTTCCTGTAGGGATTGAGAATATCCCACAAGTAAGGATGAATCCGTGGACTGGATACACCGTAAGAGAAAGTAATTTATCAGGTAAGCATAAATTCTGTTTTTTTTACATTTAACACAGAAAAAAAATGTGAATGAGATTACATGTCTGCAAAAGGAGGTACCCTGTGCCCACAGTCTGTGAGATGGTCTATTACTGTATATAGTGATACTGTTTAACCCACCAGTACTGTAAATACTGAGTTAGTGACACAGTCTGTAATCTGCCGATGAGATGGCTGGCCTGACCCTACCCGCCCCAGTACTTTATAAAGTGACCATAGTAGTCTGGGACAAGCTCCAACCCCCCCCCCGTACTGTATATAGTGGTACTGTATAGTGACACTGTTTACCCCCCAGCCCCCCCATGCTGTAGTAACAAGGTCTGTAATTTGCTGGTTCCACAAACATACACACACATGCATAAATACACACAGAGTCACATACATACATACACAGCACACACATAAACACCAATGGGTAAAACAGGAACACTAACCCCTGTAGTCAGAGACAAAGACACTAATGAAGCATCACATCACACTCACATGATATCATTGCAGGCAGTGGCAAGTCAACGTTTTTTATTGGGATTTCTTTTTTTTTTTTAAGTTGGGCCCCCACCCTTGGGGACCCGGTCACAGTTGCTACCTCTGCACCGCCTGTTGAGGACACCCAATCATTGACTGTACATTTTAGTGCACATAGGCTTTACTCTAGAAACAACATTACCTAAAATTTATTTATAACAGGATATATGTAAAAAAAAATAAGAAAATCGAATATAAATTTTCTTTGAAAATTATTTAAAATAGTGTTTTTTTTAGGTACCAGTTTCTAGGAGGGATAGAGTAAAATTTGAATTGACAGACACAACTAAAATATGGCCATACTGGATATTCAAATATAATTTAGACTAATGTATAAAATTTGTAGATAGGCTGTGTTTTTTTAGATATGGAATAAACCCTTTAGGGAGACCCTTTCTCTGTCTGTACAACATGTCCACAAATCCATTTTTTTGCATACAACAAAATACTAACTTTCATTCCTGTTTCATCTATTTCAGAACAACTAAGCATGTCTGCAGGGGGGAGTCCATGACAGTGAACTTCATTCCTCAGTCATTTCATTTGGCGAAAGTGATAATGGAGAAAATCTTTATCCGACAAGCTTCTCACCATCTTGAGGGGGTGTTGTCCAACCATCTGGCACAGATTATGCCCCCAGTGTGGATGTCATGCGCAGCATGAACAGACACCTCAGAATCCACCGCCTCAACAGCAACTACCAGACCAGCAACAGAACAGGCACCACAACATCGGCATAGCAGGACGGAGGAGTTACTTTTAAAAAATTTAATAGCGACGAAGAGGTTGACATAAGCTGTTAAAAATATGAAAAATAAATTACATAGCCACATAGACAGTGCATTATACCTTGAACAGTGCCAGGCAATGGATCATATGCATAAATAAAAAGAGAGAAGCGCTCAACCTGGGAACGAACAATAGCATAATAGCTTGCTCTATGGCTAGTTATCACCCAAGAAGCAGCCTCTTTTTGCTCAAAATGTGCCTTTCACAGAGAAGAACTTTCCTGAAGCATATCAGTCTGATCCTGACTTCACAGTACAGTCCAGCCCCGAAATACCAGGCAATCCCTCTCTGAACGAGAGAAACAGCAAAACCCCAGACGTACGTTTCGGCCTATTGTGGGCCTCGTCAGTGAGGTGCAGCCATACCCCTCTAGGCACACTGAGCAACGGGTCCACGTCTGGATTCCCGCATCACACTTAGGGAGACTTCCCAAAATGTCATAATTTGCATAAATAAAAAGAGAGAAGCGCTCAACCTGGGAACGAACAATAGCATAATAGCTTGCTCTATGGCTAGTTACCACCCAAGAAGCAGCCTCTTTTTGCTCAAAATGTGCCTTTCACAGAGAAGAACTTTCCTGAAGCATATCAGTCTGATCCTGACTTCACAGTACAGTCCAGCCCCGAAATACCAGGCAATCCCTCTCTGAACGAGAGAAACAGCAAAACCCCAGACGTACGTTTCGGCCTATTGTGGGCCTCGTCAGTGAGGTGCAGCCATACCCCTCTAGGCACACTGAGCAACGGGTCCACGTCTGGATTCCCGCATCACACTTAGGGAGACTTCCCAAAATGTCATAATTTGCATAAATAAAAAGAGAGAAGCGCTCAACCTGGGAACGAACAATAGCATAATAGCTTGCTCTATGGCTAGTTACCACCCAAGAAGCAGCCTCTTTTTGCTCAAAATGTGCCTTTCACAGAGAAGAACTTTCCTGAAGCATATCAGTCTGATCCTGACTTCACAGTACAGTCCAGCCCCGAAATACCAGGCAATCCCTCTCTGAACGAGAGAAACAGCAAAACCCCAGACGTACGTTTCGGCCTATTGTGGGCCTCGTCAGTGAGGTGCAGCCATACCCCTCTAGGCACACTGAGCAACGGGTCCACGTCTGGATTCCCGCATCACACTTAGGGAGACTTCCCAAAATGTCATAATTTGCATAAATAAAAAGAGAGAAGCGCTCAACCTGGGAACGAACAATAGCATAATAGCTTGCTCTATGGCTAGTTACCACCCAAGAAGCAGCCTCTTTTTGCTCAAAATGTGCCTTTCACAGAGAAGAACTTTCCTGAAGCATATCAGTCTGATCCTGACTTCACAGTACAGTCCAGCCCCGAAATACCAGGCAATCCCTCTCTGAACGAGAGAAACAGCAAAACCCCAGACGTACGTTTCGGCCTATTGTGGGCCTCGTCAGTGAGGTGCAGCCATACCCCTCTAGGCACACTGAGCAACGGGTCCACGTCTGGATTCCCGCATCACACTTAGGGAGACTTCCCAAAATGTCATAATTTGCATAAATAAAAAGAGAGAAGCGCTCAACCTTGGAACGAACAATAGCATAATAGCTTGCTCTATGGCTAGTTACCACCCAAGAAGCAGCCTCTTTTTGTTCAAAATGTGCCTTTCACAGAGAAGAACTTTCCTGAAGCATATCAGTCTGATCCTGACTTCACAGTACAGTCCAGCCCCGAAATACCAGGCAATCCCTCTCTGAACGAGAGAAACAGCAAAACCCCAGACGTACGTTTCGGCCTATTGTGGGCCTCGTCAGTGAGGTGCAGCCATACCCCTCTAGGCACACTGAGCAACGGGTCCACGTCTGGATTCCCGCATCACACTTAGGGAGACTTCCCAAAATGTCATAATTTGCATAAATAAAAAGAGAGAAGCGCTCAACCTGGGAACGAACAATAGCATAATAGCTTGCTCTATGGCTAGTTACCACCCAAGAAGCAGCCTCTTTTTGCTCAAAATGTGCCTTTCACAGAGAAGAACTTTCCTGAAGCATATCAGTCTGATCCTGACTTCACAGTACAGTCCAGCCCCGAAATACCAGGCAATCCCTCTCTGAACGAGAGAAACAGCAAAACCCCAGACGTACGTTTCGGCCTATTGTGGGCCTCGTCAGTGAGGTGCAGCCATACCCCTCTAGGCACACTGAGCAACGGGTCCACGTCTGGATTCCCGCATCACACTTAGGGAGACTTCCCAAAATGTCATAATTTGCATAAATAAAAAAAAAAGTTTTTCTCTGTGAAAGGCACATGTTGAGCAAAAAGAGGCTGCTTCTTGGGTGGTAACTAGCCATAGAACAAGCTATTATGCTATTGTTCGTTTCCAGGTTGAGCGCTTCTCTCTTTCTATTAATGGATCATATGCGTCAATCCATTTGGGACGCTATTTAAGTGCAACTTCACTTACATTGTTTTTTGTGTTAAATATTTGTCTGTTATATATATATATATTTATATATGTAAACAAATGTTATGTGATTTTGGCAGCCCTCTTTGTAATAGATGTAATAAAGCTGTATAATTTCTTGAACAATGTGTGTAATTTCATTTTCACATTGTCAATTGTTTAAACAAACTTTTTATTTTTCAATATTTGAACTTCTAATTTATTACTGTAAGTTAGTTTACATTTTAAATGATCACTTAGTCTTGGATGTATATATATATATATATATCCTATATAATAAAAGGCCAAGTGTGTTTGTCCGAAGCTGTCATGCGCAGTAGAGACTGCGCGAAAGGACAAACAAGGACAAACACACCTGGCCTTCCAACTGACCTCCTCCAGGCAGTGGCATCTGGCGTCGCATGTGGTGGAGTGGGCGTGGCATGGATGGGGCCTGACGGGGCATGGGTGGGGCCAGATGTGACGCGGGCGGAGCCGGGTGGGGCGTGCAGGGCCAGATGCAGCCAGATGCCGACTGCAGTCAGTGAGACTCTAAAAAGGGGGGGATAGAGAGAGCAGCAGAAGAGGGGGGATAGAGGGCGAGAGACAGCAAAAGAGAGGGGGAGCGAGAGCACAAAAGAGAGGGGGAGCGAGAGCACAAAAGAGAGGGGGGAGAGAGCACAAAAGAGAGGGGGATTGAGCACAAAAGAGAGGGGGGAGAGAGCACAAAAGAGAGGGGGAGAGAGCACAAAAGAGAGGGGGAGAGCACAAAAGAGAGGGGGAGAGAGCACAAAAGAGAGGGGGGAGAGAGCACAAAAGAGAGGGGAGAGAGAGCACAAAAGAGATGGGGAGAGAGCACAAAAGAGAGGGGGAGAGAGCACAAAAGAGAGGGGGAGAGAGCACAAAAGAGAGGGGAGAGAGAGCACAAAAGAGAGGGGGAGAGAGCACAAAAGAGGGGAGAGAGAGCATAAAAGAGAGGGGAGAGAGAGCACAAAAGAGAGGGGGAGAGAGCACAAAAGAGAGGGGGAGAGAGCACAAAAGAGAGGGGGAGAGAGCACAAAAGAGAGGGGAGAGAGAGCACAAAAGAGAGGGGGAGAGAGCACAAAAGAGAGGGGAGAGAGAGCACAAAAGAGAGGTGGAGAGAGTACAAAAGAGAGGGGGAGAGAGCACAAAAGAGAGGGGGGAGAGAGCACAATAGAGAGGGGGAGAGAGCACAAAAGAGAGTGCACAAAAGATAGGGGGGAGGGAGAGTGCACAAAAGAGAGGGGGGAGGGAGAGTGCACAAAAGAGAGGGGGGAAGGAGAGTGCACAAAAGAGAGGGGGGAGAGAGCACAAAAGAGAGGGGGAGAGAGCACAAAAGAGAGGGGGAGAGAGCACTAAAGAGAGGGGGGAGGGAGCACAAAAGAGAGGGGGAGAGAGCACAAAAGAGAGGGGGAGAGAGCACAAAAGAGAAGGGGAAAGAGCACAAAAGAGGGGAGAGAGAGCACAAAAGAGAGGGGAGAGAGAGCACAAAAGAGAGGGGGGGAGAGAGAGCAAAAGAGAGGGGGAGAGAGCACAAAAGAGAGGGGGAGAGAGCACAAAAGAGAGGGGGAGAGAGCACAAAAGAGAGGAGGAGAGGGCACAAAAGAGAGGGGGGAGAGATCACAAAAGAGAGGGGGGAGAGATCATAAAAGAGAGGGGGAGAGAGCACAAAAGAGAGGGGGAGAGAGCACAAAAGAGAAGGGGGAGAGAGCACAAAAGAGAGGGGGAGAGAGCACAAAAGAGAGGAGGGAGAGAGCACAAAAGAGAGGAGGGAGAGAGCACAAAAGAGAGGGGAGAGAAAGCACAAAAGAGAGGGGGAGAGAAAGCACAAAAGAGAGGGGGAGAGAAAGCACAAAAGAGAGGGGGAGAGAGCACAAAAGAGAGGGGGAGAGAGCACAAAAGAGAGGGGGGAGAGAGCACAAAAGAGAGGGGGGAGAGAGCACAAAAGAGAGGAGGGAGAGAGCACAAAAGAGAGGGGAGAGAAAGCACAAAATAGAGGGGGGAGAGAGCACAAAAGAGAGGGGGAGAGAGCACAAAAGAGAGGGAGGAGAGAGCACAAAAGAGAGGGGGGAGAGAGAGCACAAAAGAGAGGGGGGAGAGAGCGCAAAAGAGAGGGGAAGAGTGCGCAAAAGAGAGGGAGAGAGACAGCAAAAGAGAGGAGAGAGAGCAAACCAGAGGAGAGAGAGAGCAAACGAGAGGAGAGAGAGAGAAAACGAGAGGAGAGAAGAGAGAGAGCAAAAGAGAGGGGAGAGAGAGAGGAGAGAGAAAAAGAGAGGGGGGGTAGAGAGAGAGCAAGGGGTGGGACCGCTGTACTGCAAAAAATGGCCCGTGTACACGGGCTTTAGGACTAGTATATATATATATATATATATATATATATATATATACTTACATAGTCACTGTGAAGCTTTCTTGACGGTCCATTTAATGGATGTATCTTCTGTAATCTTTAACATTTCCAGAGTATTAAGTAGTATGACTTGTGTCCCCGTATATATACAATACATATGTTTTAAAACAAAAACATTTTTTTTTCAGAATGGTTAGGTTCATTAATGAATCTGTCTCTAAATTAAGCAACATTAAAGGGATACTATTACTAAATCAAAATGTTAGATTTCATGATTCAGAATCAGTGCAATAGGTGCAATAGGTTACCAACCAGAAGTCTCCAACCATAACAACATATGGGTGCATGCATTGCATACTACATGCTCTTTGGCATGAACAATAAATGTACCTTTAAACATTCTGCCACATGAGGTTTACATATGAACCACATATATATCTTCACCTTTATTGGAAACCGTTACTTTTTTAAGAATGTGTTTCTAAGAGAGTTACTGACTGTCCACGCTGCCCACTGCAACGTTCAAACTCTGAATCTTTCAAAAGGTTAACCTACTCAATGCTAACCCTTATACCCAGGGATTTACCTTCTGTATTATTGCCTTTTGAATCTTCAGTTTATAATTTATTTGCAATTATCTAATGATGGTGAAATTAATAGGTCTACTAATTTTTTTACTGAGGTTTAAATTTAAACCTTCTTTAGACCTATATGAGCTGCACTACATTACCCTTTTCTTTTTAAAAATGATGTGTACTGTTCTACTACTACTTACCCGTGAACTGCTTGTATCATCATGTATGAGATGGTCTGTCTCCTTCTTTATCAACATCAATATTCAGTCTCCAGTGTTTCTTTATTAATCTTTAACTAAATAGAGAAAGAAACAGAGAGAGTTAGATATTAAAAAATGGAAATAAATTATGGAATGTGGATTAAGTGGTCAATTTACAAGTCACTCACTTGTTTGTGCCTCTGGGCAAAGCATTTAAATTATTTTCTTTATTCCTCCTAATGAGGAGCGAACTTCCAGAATACTGTGTCCTAGAGATTAACTGTATGGTTTTGCGGATGGTAGCAGCAGGCTGCTTGCAAATTCTGTATTTGCAGCACTACTAGTTGATGTTCGTGCTAAGAATTATTATTTATATTTGTAAATATAATAATTGAAATGAAAAATGAAGCCCTTCACTGTGGCTCACAGTCTCCCGTACTCCCACAAAAAAAACATTTTTTGTGTCTACCCTCTAACTGTACCTAATGTGTGTCAATGCATAACAACAAAACCTTTTGAATAACTTTGAAATGTTTTTTTTATTTTTAAATATGAACAAATACAATTGGTAATTGTGCTTAAGGTGCACTTTTTAAATATAAAACACTAAAAAAATAAAAACGAAATACAACTGCTTGAGCAAGCTTGTTTATGATAAATCAACACATATATATATATAAAAAATTAAGAAAGTAAATCAAAAGTTGAAGTTATAAATTACAGCAACCACCACACCCTTGGGCAGTAAAAAGGACTTTTTTGTGGGCATTCAATGACAAATCATTGCATAAAGTTCAATGATTCTTTTTAAATATTCAAGGTTAAAGGTCACATGATGTTACCTTGAAATTACAAATAAAAATCAAATTTGTGATATGTTTTGGGCTTAGCTTTTAAGTGTAAAATATTTCAAATTTGTATTTGAAATAAATTTTGCTGTAGGAATAATATTATGGGGCATATTTATCAAGCTCCATATGGAGCTTGATGCCCAGTGTTTCTGGCGAGCCTTCAGGCCGCTGCTCCATAACCTGTCCACCTGCTCTGAGGCAGCGGACAGAAATCACCAGAAATCAACCCGATCAAATACGATCAGGTTGATTGACACCCCCTGCTAGCGGTCGATTGGCCACAAATCTGCAGGGGGCGACATTGCACCAGCAGTTCACAAGAACTGCTGGTGCAATGATAAATGCCGAAAGCGTATGCTATATCGCTATATCGGATCATGGATCATGTCTGCTCGCACAATCATAAATATGCCCCTATGTCTCAAAGAGGGGTAAAATTTTACTTGGGCAAGTTACTTGATTAATGTGCTCTAGCTAACTACCAAATGTCATCAAAATAAGAGATATTAAGGTTTGGGAGCCATGTTGATTTGGCATGGAATGACACTCGGTGTCACAGTACTGTTCCTTTAAGATCTGAACTCTGGTTCTAGCCTCATTTTCGTTTTTAATTTCCTTTATAAGCAATGAAGTCTATAGCTTCATTGCTTGGTATTAGCTGGTTGACTCCTGTCAATACTCAGCCCTCACTTATCCTTTTGCTAGACTTGTGTCTTATTTCAGACTGCCTACTAACTTGTTCCAGCTCAGCCTGTGTTACCTGTGACACTCTGTTATTCGAGCCAAGTTAATCCTGCTGTAGCGCTGCACCGCATCATCCTGGCAAATCTCCAGCAACATACTCGACGGAACTTCCTCTGACGTCACGGGCGGCCCCTCCAACACTCTCTCAGCCTCCACGCTGACGCCAAGATCGTTCAGCCTGCTCTCACCGGACTTTGCAGCCTAACTTTCTGTGAGTTCTCTCAGACATCTTCCACTGCTTGTTACCGGAAGGTTCCGCATCTCCACTCAATCCTTATCCACTGTGTTGGTGAGCTTGAATACCTTTGCATCATTATTTTCTACTTGTTATTTTCTACGCAAATACCTTTTTCAGTTTGCCTAAATATTATATATGTTTCTGCCATACTCATTTAGTTCTTTCCATGAGAAAAGGGAAACTAAGGATAACATCAAGCATATGTTATTCCTCCCCTTAACTCAATATATAAAACTTCTTGTAACCATTACTATTGTAACTCAGTTAAACATTGGTAATGACTTAAAGAGACATGCACCATATTTTGGAAGACTATTTTTCTCAGGCATTTCATCAGATAAATGTATTTGTTTAAACTACAAATTCAATTTAAATATTTGGGTTGTTACAGAAATACCAAGCCTAAAGAAAAGCACCATAAAGATGGATCCTATGGAACTCTCCAATTATGTTGCAACATTAGATCAAAAAGTAGATCAGTTAAATGTTGGTCTCAGGGAGTTGCAGGTGGAGAATCAGACACTTAGGAAAATTATACAAGATAGTATAAAACCCACACACTCACAAACAGAGGTAATTAATGAACCACCTGTTAGTCCTCCAGAAAAATTTTCTGGGGATCGCAAACAGTTTAGGCAGTTCCTGAATTCATGTATATTATTTATCACTTTAAAACCTAAAACTTTCACTAAAGATAAAATAAAGGTATTATCTGTCATCTCCTACCTCAGAGGAGAGCCTAGGGCATGGGCAGATACCCTTTTTGAACGCAATGATCCTATTCTTGACTCCATTGATTAATTTTTTAAGGCCCTTTCCTCCCTGTATGAGGATCCACACAAACAGCTAACAGCTGATAACAAATTAAGGTCTCTCAGACAGCAAAAAAGGGCAGTTGCGGATTACATTTTGGAATTTAAAATTTGGCAGCAAGATTCAGGCTGGAACCAGATTACCCTGAGAAATCAATTCAGAATTGGTCTTTCAGAGTCAATTAAAGATGAATTCGCCAGAATAGATCTGCCAGAAGATCTAGAGCAATTAATGCAGCTTTCAATTAAAATTGATCACAGACTCAGGGAAAGAAAGTTAGAAAAATCTACCCATGACACACATACAAAACTGACAGATACTAGAGTAAAATTACACACACAACGATCTGCTGATGAACCTATGGATATCGGTGTAATCAGAGGACCCCTGTCCCCAGAGGAAAAATTAAGAAGAAGGACAAACCATCTATGTCTCTATTGTGGTTCTAAAGATCATGAGGTCACAGCTTGCCCATCCCTCAAGAAGCAGAAAAAGGGTAAGCCAGTGATACTCAGTTCAGCAAATACGTCTCCTAATACAGAAATAACTAACTGTTTATTCCCTATCTCGTTGCAGTGGGATCACCATCTCCTCCACTCTAAAGCTGTCATAGACTCCGGAGCTTTCTCCTGTTACATCGATATTGATTATGTAAAATCAAATAAAATTCCCCTTATTGCAAAAAACAAACCTGTAATGGTTCGTCTTATTGATGGTAAACAGTTAGAAACAGGGCCAATAACACATCAAACGGTACCAATCCTTGTGTCCACTCATACATCACACAGGGAATACATTACATTTGATGTGTTACAGTCTCCTATTTTTCATATTGTGTTAGGGTTACAATGGCTACAAACACATCAACCCACAATTAATTGGACAACCAGTACTTTTAATTTTGATCCAGAATATTGTAGGACAACAGGCAACCCACAAATACCACTACTAGCTCTTACAGAATCAGTACTTCCCATAGAGTATCACGATCTAAAACAAGTTTTCAGTAAAACAGAGGCAGAAAATCTGCCTCCCCATCGTCCATATGACTGTCCAATAGATCTTATGCCAGGATCTGATATACCATACTGACATATATTTCCCCTTTCAGAACCAGAACTTCAGAATCTGAAAACTTATATAAATGAAAACTTACGAAAAGGGTTCATAAGACCCTCAACCTCTCCATAAGGAGCAGGTATATTTTTCATTCGAAATAAAGATCAAACGTTACGCCCAATAGTAGACTATAGGGAATTAAATAAAAGAACACTCAAAGACAGATACCCATTACCTCTGATCCCTGAACTTATAGAGAGGCTTAAAGGTGCAAACATCTTTACAAAACTTGATTTAAGAGGGGCATATAATCTCATCCGAATAAGACCAGGTGATGAGTGGCTAACCGCATTTAGAACAAGGTATGGACTGTATGAATATACAGTCATGCCTTTTGGGCTGTGTAATGCCCCAGCCACTTTTCAGAGATTTATAAACGATATATTCAGGGATCTATTAGACACATCCATGGTGATATATTTAGATGACATTCTAATATATTCATCCAATTATCAGGACCACATTAAACATGTCCGAGCAGTCTTACATAGATTAAAAGCAAACAGTCTTTATGCTAAGCTTGAAAAATGTATTTTTCATACACAAAATATTACCTTTTTAGGATATAATATAACACCAAATGGCATATCAATGGAACCCAACAAAATTCAGGTTATCCTTGATTGGCCCAGACCAAGGAATAAACGTGATATTCAAAAATTCCTAGGGTTTTCAAACTCTTACCGTAAATTCATAAAGAATTTTGCTGGTATAACTAAACCCTTAACAAATCTCACCAAGGCTGATAAGGCATTTCAATAGACACCAGAAACTGAACAGGTTTTTCAGTTCTTAAAAACCAGTTTTACTACAGCACCAATTCTTAAATACCCAGATCCCAATCTCCAATATATATTGGAGGTTGATGCATCTCAATATGCAATTGGAGCTATCTTATCCCAACGTTCTTCACCAAAAGAACGTATGCATCCAATAGCTTTCTACTCACGCGTCCTAACCACCTCTGAATTAAATTATCATATCGGTGAGAAGGAGCTACTGGCTATGAAAGCAGCATTGGAACATTGGAGGCATCTCCTAGAGGGAACAACAATTCCAATCCAGATCTATACTGATCATAGGAATTTACAATACTTAAAAATCCACAAAACCCTCACCTCCAGGCAAGTTAGATGGAGTCTGTTCTTCTCTAGATTTTCCTATATCATCTCGTACAGACCCGCATCCAAAAATTCAAAAGCAGATATTCTATCTAGACTTCCTGAGAAACCCACCAACTTGAAACATCATGGCACTGTTATTCCGGAAAATTGTATACAGAACTCCCTAGGAATTCTTTTCGAAGGGAATAAAAATCTCCAAAAGGAACAAGTCCTAGATAACACATTTCCTAAGGAAAAGCTAGAAAAACGTAACGACAGTCTATATTATTACTCAAACAGACTATATGTACCCCCATCTCGAAGAATTTCCTTACTAAAAAGCTTACATGACAATAAACTCTCTGGTCACCCAGGAATACATAAAACCATTGAGTTGACTAAAAGATCATACTGGTGGCCAAAGATGCAAAAGGACATAAGAACCTACATACAGAGTTGTGGAACTTGCACCACCTCCAAAATAGAGAAACAAAAACCAATCGGTTATTTACTCTCTTTACCAGCTCCAGAAAAACCATGGACTCACATAGCTACTGATTTTATCGTGGAATTACCAATATCAGATAATAACAAAACGATTATGGTGGTAGTAGACTTATTCACCAAGATGTCACATTTTATTCCTTACCATAAATTGCCAACATCTCTGGAAACTGCCAAACTACTGATCCAACATGTTATAAAATTGCATGGGTTACCTCTTTCCATAACTACGGATAGGGGGACGCAATTTACATCTCGACTTTGGAAGGACTTATGTAATGCACTACAAATCGAAAGAAGGTTGAGTACTGCTTACCACCCCCAGACTAATGGGCAATGTGAGAGAACCAATCAATGGTTAGAAGAATACCTTAGGTGTTATGTCACACAACATCAGAATGATTGGTCCTCCCTACTTCCATTAGCAGAGTTTGCACACAACAACTCCTATCACACCTCCATTCAAACTACACCTTTCTTTGCAAACTATAGGTTTCACCCCACTTTCCATCTCAACACTCAAATAGATAGTGGTTGTCCGGTTGTAACTGACACAACCAACACCATTGCAGAAACATTCTCCATTCTTACTGATAACATTAAGTCAGCTCAGACTAGACAACAAAATTATTATAATCTTCGGAGACGGCCATCACCTAACTATGCACCTGGTGACTTGGTATGGTTATCAACGAAACATTTACGATTGTCAACCCCAACAAGGAAGTTGAATAAATTTTATATCTGACCCTTTCCCATCATTAAAGTGGTTAATAGGAATGCTGTCACTCTTGATTTACCCTCTCAATATAAGATACATCCAACTTTTCACGTGAGTTTATTGAAGCCCTACGTTGCCCTGAGAGGCTCTGTGACAGATTCCGCTCATCAACCACCACTCGTCCCGGATACTGAATTTGAAGTACAAAGTATCCTTGACTCGAGGCTGGTTTCAGGGAGACTGCAGTACTTGGTCCGTTGGAAGGGCTTTTCTTCGGAGGATGATTCCTGGGAACCTTCGGCTAATTTGTCGGCACCCCGTCTGGTCTCCCTTTTTCATAGACGTTATCCGGATCATCCACGTCCTTGAACCACGGAGTGGTTCATTTTGGGGGGGGGGGGCTCTCTGTCACAGTACTGTCCCTTTAAGATCTGAACTCTGGTTCTAGCCTCATTTTCGTTTTTTATTTCCTTTATAAGCAATGAAGTCTATAGCTTCATTGCTTGGTATTAGCTGGTTGACTCCTGTCAATACTCAGCCCTCACTTATCCTTTTGCTAGACTTGTGTCTTATTTCAGACTGCCTACTAACTTGTTCCAGCTCAGCCTGTGTTACCTGTGACACTCTGTTATTCGAGCCAAGTTAATCCTGCTGTAGCGCTGCACCGCATCATCCTGGCAAATCTCCAGCAACGTACTCGACGGAACTTCCTCTGACGTCACGGGCGGCCGCTCCAACACTCTCTCAGCCTCCACGCTGACGCCGAGATCGTTCAGCCTGCTCTCACCGGACTTTGCAGCCTAACTTTCTGTGAGTTCTCTCAGACCTCTTCCACTGCTTGTTACCGGAAGGTTCCGCATCTCCACTCACTCCTTATCCACTGTGTTGGTGAGCTTGAATACCTTTGCATCATTATTTTCTACTTGTTATTTTCTACACAAATACCTTTTTCAGTTTGCCTAAATATTATATATGTTTCTGCCATACTCATTTAGTTCTTTTCTTGAGAAAAGGGAAACTAAGGATAACATCAAGCATATGTTATTCCTCCCCTTAACTCAATATATAAAACATCTTGTAACCATTACTATTGTAACTCAGTTAAACATTGGTAATGACTTAAAGAGACATACACCATATTTTGGAAGACTATTTTTCTCAGGAATTTCATCAGATAAATGTATTTGTTTAAACTACAAATTCAGTTTAAATATTTGGGTTGTTACACTCGGGCACACAGTGCAACTGGGTCAGCTGGAGATTATGGAAATATTTTTATTTTGCATCAAAGCTGAGAGCAGGGTAACCCAGCTTTGGTAGGTTTATTTTTAAAAATGTCATCTGCTCCATGAGTTGGGGGGCAACTGTGAACACTGAGGACAAAGTATATATCCTGTGATTGAAAATACCCGTTCACTGAGGAAGATGGTTGGGGGACAGGAAAGGAGCTCCTTGGCTACCAGGGACAGGACAGGCTACAAAACCCTCTTTTCATCCCAGAATCTCTAGGAACCTGTTTTGGGGGGGGGGCAAGGGAACTTGAGATAGGTAAACCTTAACAATGTCTGCAGCATTGCTTTCTTTCATGGGGGGTCTCTAATGTCTCCAAGCATGCTGCCCAGTGTCTCAGCCCAAAAAAGTAGCTGCTGTGGTAGGCTTAGCAGTGCTAGAGCTGCTGGTTTTAGGTGACCGAGTATCACTATCAGACTCCTCCATCTCTTCTTCTTCCTCTAACGGTGAGGACATTTTTCTTTGTCTATCATGCACCCTCTCTATCAATTTGTCCCTGCATGTGGTCAAGATATTTTTGTGGAGTGCTATCTTGCCCTTTACTCTAAGATTGCAAATTGTGGCTAGCATGAAGTGAGGGCAAGTGTCGATGCACTCTTTTATGCGCCGAATCAGTTGCTCCTTCAGCCTGCTCACATGGGCAGCAACATCAACAAGTAGATTACCACCAGGCAATAGTTCCCTATTGCAAAGGACAACAGCCTCCATAAGTTGTTTAAAGGGGTCCCCTTCCAACAAATTAAAAGGAGCCCCTCCAACGGCTATGAGCTGATCAATGAGGTGTGTAATTTTTCACACCTGCTGTCTTGACATCCTACTGGAATAAAATCCACCAAAATGCTCTATTGTGGGCTGAATGGATTGCATGTGATGTCGGCTGTCACTAGGAACAGCTGCACCAGAAGAGGCATGATCCCCCTGCCCCTTGTTCTGCCTACTAGTGGTGAGTGTGACACTGGTACTAGTAGTTCCCCTAGTAGTGCTGGCTGGAGGAGACACACCACTTTCTGCCCTTAACACCACTGGCTTGTGGTGGGTGCGGATGTGTTGGTTCATCCCTGAATTGGTGAGATGCCCCAACACTCTCCCCCAGCTGACTTCCCTGCCACACAATTTGCATTTGGATCGGCAGCCATCACCAACAGTCACAAAATGCTCCCACACTTCTGAGCGACAGCTACCTTTGCCACTCTGCAGTGAAGAATCTTTGGTGACAGTTTCTTCTGACGCACATGCTAGAGCAACGTCTTTAGTTTTTAGATCATGGCCTTCTGTCTGTGACGTAACAGGAGGAGGCCTAAACATTGCAGGGGTGGTGGGAATGGAGCAGTAGTGGCAGGTGCACTAACTCCAATCTGGCTGGGAGACTCAACATGAGCTATTGGTGCGCCAGGTGACACTGGTGACAATGTTTGAGACTGAGGGGAATACAAAATTATAGAATCAGGAGAATTATGGACAGGGGAATAGTGAATATGATCATCTGGTTCAAAATTATAAGATAACACTGATTCTACATTTTCTATGTTAGTAAAGATAGATTTATCACTAGCAGCAGATGCTGAGGAACCCTCTTCTCCCTGGTGCCTACTAGTGCCCTCTTCACTTATAGAAATAGAAGATGAGCTATCAGTAATGGTGGCACTGGCAGTAGTGGTGGTGGTGGGGGCTGTATGAGAAATGTCATCCTCATACACCAATACTTTACGTTTGGGCTGCTTAAATGAATGTTCACTAGAAAAAGCCTGCGTTGGTACTGCCTGGTCTCTGATGTAAAACATGTTAGTTGTCACCACGGTACTAGAACTGGCCATAGCAGAGGTGGTGACACAACTGGCACTAGTAATTGTACAGGTGGTTTTGGGGGGAAGATCCTGAAAAAAGACAATGAGGAAGAAATGCAGGCTGCTTCCTGGTCTCAGAGGAGGACCTATCAACCCTGGTAGAGGATTTTGAACTTAAATTTTGCCTCCCAGACCTTTTCCATTTAGAGGTTGGGCTCAGCTGACTAGTAATACTGCTAGTTAAGCTACCAGTGCTGTGACTCCTGCTGCTGCTAGATCTGCTTAAACACATTACCTTGGGCACAGAAACAGGACAGGGCAGCAGTTCCTGCTGCTTCATTTGCCTCTCCTTTGTATCACGTCTCTTAGGAGACCTAAATGTTGTTTCACGTGTGGAGGAACATTAGGTGGGGGAGGACTATACATTACAAATAATTATGTAGTTGTCTACTAATTAGATTTTTAAAAAATAAATTTAGAAAACCTAAATAATAGTAGTACTATATAATTATATAATTATTATCAATATACACACAAAAAATGTTTTAATTACTATAATTGTCTTGTCAATCTACAAATAATAAACAAAACAAAAAAAAATTTAATCAAATTATATTTATCCCCGAAGAGTAAATAATAATAATATAGGATAATGTGTCTTCCACTGCTGTGTTCAAAATCATATGCTCATCAACAAGTGTGCCTGTAATCTAAATTTAAGACGGTAACTCTCTTAAAACAAACAAAAAAAACTCTGATTGAGCTCCTAGAAGAAGAAGTCCCCCAAGACTTAAATTCTTAGCAAGCAACTAGAAAATTATAATAATATTTAACTAACTACGCTAGTGATAACTTCAAATACAATTATTAATACAAAAAATAACTATAATAACAAATTAAAGATATTTGACTGTTGTAAAACTTTCTCCCTTGAGTCACAATTTCACAAACAATAATAATAATAACAAAAAATACTTATAAAATTATTTTTTCCACGCAGACCAGTAAATCTCTAGGACACTGTGCCTTCTCTTCAGTTCAACTTCAGGGCTTGTCTTCTGCTGCTGCCAGCCTGCAAGTCTGAATGAAATCTCTCCCCTCTGCTTAACAACAACAGCCCAGCACCACCCTTGAGGAAAGCAAAGCAATTCTAAATGCACATTGCACAGCGTGTGCCAGTAATCCAACCCACAAAAGTAAAATAATCAGATTATTGGACTAGAAGACTATCACTGTGACAGTAATCCAACCCACAAAACAAAAAGAATCAGCTGATTGGACAAGAAGTCCGTAGAAGAATATGACACTACCCTCATTTGAATAAAACAAATGTATTCAAATTGATTCGTTGTCATTTGTTAGTTATGTTACATTGATTCAAATTGGTCAAGTGGTAAATCACCAAATTATACAATACATAACCATACCTAGTCCAACACCGAACTTACAACTTTACCTGTTCTATTTCACTCATATATTAATTATTTGTAAATTGTATCTCATTATCTTCCGATTTACTTTTTCTTTGAATTTAATAATATTATTTACACCAAGTCAGACAACTGTGACACGCACATCCGAATGAAACCGAATAACTCTGAATGATTTGAATCTTTCGGAACAAATTAATTCGGATTAGTATGGTTTCATCAGGGATTTGATACGGATATTCAAATAGGTCTGAATCTCCGAATTGAATCAATTTTGTCCAAATTTGAATTAGTAACTAAACAAATCGCACATGTCTACTTGATAAAAAAATGTCTGATCCCCTGTCTTATGGGATATCTGTTTCCTCTTGTCTATTTCTGTCCCCCAGCCCCCCAATTCCTTTTTGGGGAAAGTGAAAACCTGTTATAGCTAACCAATTGATGTGTAGAATCTGTACCCTTAGGCAAATTGAATGATTGCTTTTATTTTAAAGATACAGAGAAGTCAAATCGACTCTTTCATGATTCAGATAAATGATGCATAAATTTTCAACAACTTTCATACTTGTATTATCAAATTCGTTTTTTTATTTTGGTATCCTTTGTAAAAGAGTAAATCTAGGTAGGCTAATACAGACTCTGGAGCATGTTCGAGTCTTTATTATTCTATGGCAGCATTTCTATGCCTATTAACCTTTCCCCATATTCACTGCTGGAGCAAATTTTAAAAATGACTATTTACCTCATAAAATGCCACCTGTTTGTGAAATTTTCAATAGTGTTTTAGCCCAAGTAAAACATTACAAACAAATCTTTAGCATATCTACATATATTGTTTTCCATTCCAGCAGCCCCAACACAGCAGTTGGCAGGTTGAACATATTCTGGTAATATCTTTCTAATTTCAGGCTGTGTAACATCTATATCAATTAGTGTTCTTTGTAGTGTTCTGCTATACAGGAACTTGATGATTTAAAGGGATAATCTAGACCCAAAACTTTTTATTTATTATTTATTGTTAAAGGGACAGTCAAGTCCAAAATAAACTTTCATGATTCAATAGGGCATATAACTTTCCAATTTACTTTTATCACCAATTTTGCTTTATTCCCTTGATATTCTTAATTGAAAGCTAAACCTATGTAGGCTCATATTCTAATTTCTTAGACCTTGAAGGCCGCCTCTAATCTGAATGCATTTTCACAGTTTTTCACCACTAGAGGGTGTTAGTTCATGTGTGTCATATAGATAACAATGAGTTCACACGTGAATTTACCTAGGAGTGAGCACTGATTGGCTAAATAGTAAGTCTGTCAAAAGAGCTGAAATAAGGGGGCAGTTTGCAGAGGCATAGATACAATGTAATTACAGAGGTAAAATCTGTATTATAATAACTGTGCTGGTTATGCAAAACTGGGGAATGGGTAATCAATGGATTATCTATCTTTTTAAACAACAAAAATTCTGGTGTTGACTGTCCCTTTAAATACCAGACAAGTAACTTGCAAGGGATTCCACATCTATAAGCTTGTAAGAAGTACATGAAACTTTTAAATTATCATTGTTGGTTAGCAGCTGAAAATGTATGTGTTTTATAAAACAATGGCAGTGTATTGAAGCAAAGTTTACCTTATTATAGACGAAGAAACGTTACTCTAAATCAAAGCTCACAACACTACAGGTTCAGAAGGTCACCAGTAAAGGAATAGACCCATATGATAAAGCTATGTGCCCATAAATAGCGATAACCCTTATGTCAGGAAATATAAGGAGATATTACAGATTACCCAACTCCTTTTTGCATGTGTAATATTTGAGCTAGATCGATCTTTTAAAAAACTGACAAACCTCTGACATCTAAAATTCTGATCATGATGTCTGCAAGATAAAATGAAGAGTCCCTGGATCCCCGGGGGATACTTGATATGATGCTTATGCATTAAGGTACTCTGATAATACGCTGCCATTATTCCTGCTTGCAAACCTGACACAATGCCAACTTCTCCCTCATGGCCAGCAGTCGAGGCCGTGGGAGAAATCAAAGTGAGACAAACTTAGACCTTAGCAAGGGGCTACACACCTTAGTGAACATATAGGGCACCACAGTTGAAAACTATACGTTAACATTAAGGTAACTACGCTTCTACATATATTTCTCTTGTGGTATATAAGGTTATGTTTACACTGTTTAAGCACAGTTACTTATAATAATTAGATTTGGAAGTTCTCATATAGTAATTCCTTATTATGATATGCAATTTATATGCATTATTAAATCTCTACACAAAGATTTTGATTACCAGGTGCTGATATAAATGATTAACGTCTGTCCAGTTATGGCCTCTATTTTATTGGATTTCACACTATTTTGTATTTACAATTTTACTTTTGCAAAGCTTGCAGTTTGTATTTTGTTAAAAAAAATCCTTACCAGGATTATATCTTTATACAATCCCTATATTTTGTTATATGTTCCATTCAAGGACCCAAGAGAGGTCTAGATCTGATATCTACAGGGACAAAAATAAGGACATCAATGTCATTTATATAACTCGCTTTGAACATCATATGTAATTTGATTTATGTGTGTGTATATATATAAATATATGTATATATATATATCTATAAGTACAATTACAGGTGCACTCACTCAATCCAATAGCAACAGCCAGGGTGCTGCGTAGAATAAATATAGCAATTTCTTTTATCCTTAGTTAGAATAAAACGCTGCACTCACCGGTATATATGAAAAAAAGATCCAATTTAACACATCACATTAGTATCCAAATGTACAAATACCCCCAAACGTTTCGGTACTGGACTGGTACCTTTCTCAATTGGTTTGAAATCCGTATCCAAGTGTTCTCTAATTAACACACACACACCTGGTTCCTAATAAACCCCACTATGCTCAGACTTCCAGTACAGCAGAGCCAATGAGCGTCCACCACGTCATTGACAATACATTCGACTTGCGAACATAGTGCATGGCTAATTAGCATAGCCGCGCCTCTATTGACAAACACTTCCTACGTCACTGTACATGTATCTCAAAGTGGTAGAGACCCGCCCAGGCCAGGCTGATACTGGAGATCCGCTAACCTTAAACTAAAACTATTCCTATTAAATATAAACTAACCTATTGCCATATTAAAAATAATATCTAACTTGAGGGGGCTGATACCCTCTTGCAATATGGTAGAAACTTTGTTTAGGCGGAAGGTACACTCATCAACAAGTAAGCCCAGAGCGATAGAATATAGATCAACAAGATAGTTGGACTTACTATCTATATATCTATATTAGTGCCAGATAAAACCTAGACCGTCCAGTCATAGCAAACTCCAGTTATAAAAATACATTGTAATCCAGCTGTGCATTCAGCCCTCTCGGAGTGACAGTGTCCAATCGATAGATCCATAATGTTTCCACTTGTAATAGTTTTTTTTGTCAGTCACCACCTCTATTCAAGGGTGGCACATAATCAATAATCATGGTTCTGAGGCTGGCAGCAGTATGTCCCGTCTGCAAAAAGTGCCTAGCCACAGGTTGATCCCATGTCTGCTTATCAATAGCAGTTCTTATGGCGATGATTGGCTATCTATTCTCTAAAAGTGGTTGAGGTCTTACTGACGTAAACAAAAGAATATGGGCATGTCATAATATATTTTACAAAGGTGCTGGTACATGATAATCTGTGGAAGAACTTATACTTTTTCCCTGTCCGAGGATGATGGAACTGGGATCCTGTAAGCATGCTGTTACATGTAATGCAGTCCCCACATCTGTAACAACCCAACTTTTTTCTACCATCCATCCAGATGCTTTTCTGGTAACACTTAACAGGATCATTACATACAAGGATGTCTTTCAAGTTGGGAGCCTTCTTGCATACAATCCAGGGGGAATCCACTTGTGTAAATGGGAGAAGTTTATCAGACTTCATAATGTCCCAGTTCTTTCAAACAGATTCTTCAAGTATCTTGTGCATGGGGGTAAATGTTGTGATGAAATTAATTTTGTTGACCTTATTATTTTCATTTTTCTTCTTGTACAGAAGAGTCCTTTGATCATATTGTGACATTGTTTCTTGTGTCATTGTTTCAATGTCAGATGTTCTGTATCCTCGCTCCTTGAGTTTTGTCTTCATTACATCTTCTTGGGTAATTCTAGTGTCAATGAGTGTATTATTACGTGCTACTCGCATGAGCTGTGAGGAGATCACACTCCTTTTTGATGTTTAGGATGGAAACTAGTTGATGAGAGTAGGGAATTGTTATCTTTTGGCTTAGAATATAATGAGGTGGCAAATCTACAGCCATCTCTACATTGATATTTAGAAATATTGAGGTCAAGAAATGGTATAGTGTTGGTACTGTATTCATATTTGAAACGTATTGGGGAATCCAACTTATTTAAGGTATCTGCCCAATTAACAAGTGAGTCTACTGATCCCCTCCACACTAGAAACACATCATTTATTGTCAAAGATTTATTCCTAATTAAATGTCTGAACAATCCTGATTATGAAATGGCTAAAGACCTTAAGCACATATGACAGAATAATTAAATATAGGTTGTGTGGCAGTCTAGATAACAACTACAGATTGCAGCACCAGTTATCAGACTGTCATATTTTAGCCAGAGGCAGCTTATAGCACTGACTGAAACAATGCCTAAACACTTACTATGGCAAATTTCTTACAAGACAATTCAGTGTGAATGAGTGGAAATGGAATGCTTCAGCAGAGTTGCAAAACAGTATTATCGAACCGGATTACCACTAACTTAGTAATAACAAATGGCAACATTTCATCACAATAATGCATACGATCTGAACAGCTCAAGTGAGTCACAGTTGAAGTCTGGTGTGCTGTCTGTAGTGGTAACCGGTACTATCTCAGGATGTGAGGGTCTGCTGTGATGCAGGGCGAGTCCGGTGAGCTGTTTGCAGGAGTAACCGGAATGCTCCCAGGATGTGAGCATCTCACTGACACAAGCTTCAGTCGGAGAGGAAGCGGCAGCTGCGGCTACAGTTGATGATGTGTGATGTATGGTAGGAACAGATTAAACCAGCAGTGTGAGCTGGCAGGAGGAGATTGATAAAGCCGAAAGGGGAGTGGCTAAACTCTAAAGAACCAGAGAGGAAGAACCCTGACATAGGCCTCCCAAAAAGGAACCCACTGCGTGGGTTAAGGACAAGGCCTATCAGGATTACGGCTGTGGAAAAGAGACACCAACTTTGGAGCAGATATGTTAGTTGCCGGCTCCCAGGAATCCTCCGAGTGGTCATAACCAGTCCAATGCACAAGATATTCCAATACGCCTTTGTGCAACCTTGAATCCAAGATACTGTGCACATCATACACAAGATACTGTGCACATCCAGGCTGGATATTCGTAGAAGTGACAGATGATGTAGGAACAGTGTCGGGACAAGGTTTGACCAGGGAGACATGGAATGTAGGATGTAGTTTATAGGAGTCGGGAAGACATAGGGTAACAGTAACCGGATTCGGTAGTGCAATTATGGGGAATGGACCGATGTATACTTTACTAAGCTTCCTACAGGGTGTCCAGAGGCATAGGTTCTTAGTAAATAGCCAGACCTTTTGTCCAACCTGATATATAGGTTCTGGTCTATGACGGAGGTCATAATACTTCTTGAAGGAGGCCTGTGCCTGTTTGATGTTGCTTTGTATCATTGAAAAAACATCTGAGATGCTGTTGATGGTATCGTTAACCTGGGGACAAGAGCTGAGGATACGTGGATAATAGTTTGACCGGGGATGTAGCCCGTAATTGATGAAGAAAGGACTGAAGGTGGTAGAATTGTTGGAGGTGTTGTTGTATGCGAATTCCGCTAATGGCAGGTAAGTAGCCCAGTTGTTTTGTTGGTTGGAACAGTAGCAGCGGAGGTACTGATCCAACCACTGGTTAGTCCTCTCGGTCTGTCCATTTGTCTGCGGATGATATGCAGTACTAAGCTTTTGGATGATGTGTAGGGATTTGCAGAGTTGACTCCAAAACTTGGAGGTAAATTGAGACCCTCTGTCACTTAAAACTGTAGTAGGTAACCCATGGAGTCGGACTGTTTCCTTGATGAATAACTCGGAGGTCTGTTGAGCTGTTGGTAAAGCAGTGGTGGGAACAAAATGTGCCATCTTGGAGAAGATGTCCACTACAACCAGAATGGTTGTGAAACCAGATGATTTTGGGAGGTCCACAATGAAATCCATAGATAAATCTGTCCACAGAGAATTAGGTGGAGTATATACAGGGAGTGCAGAATTATTAGGCAAATGAGTATTTTGACCACATCATCCTCTTTATGCATGTTGTCTTACTCCAAGCTGTATAGGCTCGAAAGCCTACTACCAATTAAGCATATTAGGTGATGTGCATCTCTGTAATGAGAAGGGGTGTGGTCTAATGACATCAACACCCTATATCAGGTGTGCATAATTATTAGGCAACTTCCTTTCCTTTGGCAAAATGGGTCAAAAGAAGGACTTGACAGGCTCAGAAAAGTCAAAAATAGTGAGATATCTTGCAGAGGGATGCAGCACTCTTAAAATTGCAAAGCTTCTGAAGCGTGATCATCGAACAATCAAGCGTTTCATTCAAAATAGTCAACAGGGGCGCAAGAAGCGTGTGGAAAAACCAAGGCGCAAAATAACTGCCCATGAACTGAGAAAAGTCAAGCGTGCAGCTGCCAAGATGCCACTTGCCACCAGTTTGGCCATATTTCAGAGCTGCAACATCACTGGAGTGCCCAAAAGCACAAGGTGTGCAATACTCAGAGACACGGCCAAGGTAAGAAAGGCTGAAAGACGACCACCACTGAACAAGACACACAAGCTGAAACGTCAAGACTGGGCCAAGAAATATCTCAAGACTGATTTTTCTAAGGTTTTATGGACTGATGAAATGAGAGTGAGTCTTGATGGGCCAGATGGATGGGCCCGTGGCTGGATTGGTAAAGGGCAGAGAGCTCCAGTCCGACTCAGACGCCAGCAAGGTGGAGGTGGAGTACTGGTTTGGGCTGGTATCATCAAAGATGAGCTTGTGGGGCCTTTTCGGGTTGAGGATGGAGTCAAGCTCAACTCCCAGTCCTACTGCCAGTTTCTGGAAGACACCTTCTTCAAGCAGTGGTACAGGAAGAAGTCTGCATCCTTCAAGAAAAACATGATTTTCCTGCAGGACAATGCTCCATCACACGTGTCCAAGTACTCCACAGCGTGGCTGGCAAGAAAGGGTATAAAAGAAGAAAATCTAATGACATGGCCTCCTTGTTCACCTGATCTGAACCCCATTGAGAACCTGTGGTCCATCATCAAATGTGAGATTTACAAGGAGGGAAAACAGTACACCTCTCTGAACAGTGTCTGGGAGGCTGTGGTTGCTGCTGCACACAATGTTGATGGTGAACAGATCAAAACACTGACAGAATCCATGGATGGCAGGCTTTTGAGTGTCCTTGCAAAGAAAGGTGGCTATATTGGTCACTGATTTGTTTTTGTTTTATTTTTGAATGTCAGAAATGTATATTTGTGAATGTTGAGATGTTATATTGGTTTCACTGGTAAAAATAAATAATTGAAATGGGTATATATTTGTTTTTTGTTAAGTTGCCTAATAATTATGCACAGTAATAGTCACCTGCACACACAGATATCCCCCTAAAATAGCTATAACTAAAAACAAACTAAAAACTACTTCCAAAACTATTCAGCTTTGATATTAATGAGTTTTTTGGGTTCATTGAGAACATGGTTGTTGTTCAATTATAAAATTAATCCTCAAAAATACAACTTGCCTAATAATTCTGCACTCCCTGTAGTTGTAGCAGTCCAACTGGAAGTTGATGTGAAACTTTTGAAGAGTAACAAATGGAACAGTTTGCTATATAGTCCTTAACGGATTTGGTTAAACAGGGCCACCAACATTGCCGCTGCAGTAGCTTCTGAGTTTTATGGAGGCCCATAAGTCCCGAGAGCGGTGAATCAAGGAAGGATTGTAAGACCTGTTCCCTGAAAGATGGTGGCACGTATAGTGAATTATTATGATAATATAACAAATCCTGATGTTTCTGTAGTACAGGCAGAGGTTTAGTTGAGTCTAACCCCTGAGCTAAACTAAAGTCTGGGGTGAGCAGCATCCCTAGGAAGTTAGCACTAGGAATGACAGTGGATGAGGAGTTGTTAGATGAAGGTTTAGCGTTGCGCCTGGAAAGCGCGTCTGCCTTGACGTTCCTATTACCTGGTCGATATGTGATCATATAATCAAAGCGTGAGAAATATAAGCTCCAACGCATTTGCCTGTTAGACAAGGTTCTGTTAGTTTGCAGGTACTGTAAATTTCTATGGTCTGTGATTATTATTATCGGTAAGGTAGCACCTTCAAGAAGGTGACGCCAATGATCAAAGGAGCATTTAATGACAAGCAGTTCTTTCTCACCAACTGGGTAATTTCTTTCAGCCGATGTCATTACACTTGAGAAAAAAGCGACGGGGTGCATGGTTTCAGTGGGGTTGTGTTTCTGGGAGAGGCAAAATCTGACGCGTCTACCTCAAGGATAAACTGTAAATTGCTGTCTGGAAATTGCAGAATCGGATCCGTGGTAAAACGGAATTTGAGTTGGTCAAAAACCTCTTGGTTAACTTTAGTCCAAAAAATTTGGAGTTAGCTTTGGTAAGGTCAGTGAGTGGTTTGGCCAAAAGAGCAAAATTCTGTATGAACTTACGATAAAATTTAGCAAAGCCAAGAAAACGTTGTACGTCTTTCTTGCATTTTGGAACTGGCCAATCTATGATAGCCTTAAACTTTGTGTCTTCCATTTTGATGCCAGTGTTTGAAATGTGGTAGCCCAGAAAAGAAACTGCGGTAGTGTGAAAAGTGCATTTTTCTAGTTTAGTGAAGAGCCTATGGGTGCGTAGACATGTGAGAACAGTCTTAACATGTTTAATATGTTCTTCAAGGGATTCAGAAAATATGAGTATGTCATCTAAATACACTACAACGAACAAGTCTAGTATATCCTTAAAGATATAAATTATGAAACATTGGAATGTAGCTGGGGCATTGCAAAGCCCAAATGGCATGACAGTGTATTCATAAAGCCCATAACGGGTCCGAAAGGCTGTCAACCATTCATGACCAGCTATAATTCTTACGAGGTTGTAGGCGCCCCTAAGATCTAATTTAGTATAGATCTTGGCAGTGCGGAGTCTCTCGATCAAATCAGGTATGAGGAGCAATGGGTAACGATTTTTCCTGGTACGTTTATTTAGCTCTCTATAGTCTATTATGGCTCTTAGTTAGTTATCCTTATTCTTGACAAAGAATATACCTGCTCCAGCTGGAGAGGTAGAAGGTCTTAAAAACCCCTTGGAAAGATTTTCCTGTAAGTAGGATTTTAGATGGGCTAATTCGGGCTTCGATAGATGGTAAATATGCCCATAGAGTATTGTGGAACCAGGGAGTAAATCAATGGGGCAGTCGTATGGCCTATGAGGGGGAAGATGTTCCGCTTCTTTTTTATTGAAGACATCAGAGAAGTCGTTGTATACAGTTGGTAGGGTAGGAGGAGTAACCATAAGTATTTTATGAGAAAGATAGCAATTCTCCTTGCAATACGCAAAGGTGAGGGAGAGCGACCTATCTTCCCACAAAAATGCTGGTTGGTGGAGATGTAACCAAAATAATCCTAATATAATGGGATATGTAGGACTAGATATGACATCAAAAACAATTACCTCACAATGCCCTGTGTTAGTAGAAAGATGAAGGGGTATGGTTTGGTGTGTGATAGGACCTGAAGAGATAGGGGAACCATCAATTAAAGTGACAGACACAGAATGTTGCTTTGCTACGGTAGGAATTTTATTTTTTGTCACAAACTCAAAATCCACATGATTACCACTGGCTCCGATGTCAGCAATGGCATCAATGTTTAGACTGGACTGGTCCCACTGCAGGGAGAAAGATAAGGTAAAATACGGAGAAGTAACACAGTTAACTGTAAGGCCTAAAGAGACCTGTCTAGGCTTACCAGACCTTGTTTTCTTCAATATAGGGCAACTCCTGACCTCATGTTCACTAGAAGCACAGTACATGCAGAGGTTCAACGCTCTTCTCCTAGTTTTTTTCCTCAGGGGTGAGTGGCCCTTTCATGAATCCTATCTCCATAGGAGTTTCCAAGTCTCTGGCAAGAGCCGTGGTGGGGTGCTCCGTCAGTAAGGTGATGCCGTATTAGCTTTCTCCAGCTTGCGCTCGCAAAGTCTCCTGTCTATGCTGGTGCACAATGTGTATAGGTCTTCTAGTCTGTCAGGAATGCCAATTCTGCACAGTTCATCCTTTATGTCGTCTCCCAGTCCATATCTGAACTGGTTCCTTAGCGACACCTCATTCCATTGAGAATCAATGGCATGAATCTTGAATTGCGCAATATAATCTTCAGCAGGATATTTCCCCTGTTTCAATGCTCTAAGAGAATTCTCAGCTGAATTTTGTTTGAAAGGGTCGTCATATATGGAAGACAGAGCTTCCAAAACGTTTTGGGTTTCATAGTAAGAATCTGCCCATGCTCGTGGTTCACCCCTGAGGTAAGATATAATGGTCAGCACCTTTATCGTATCTGAGGAGTATGTTTTAGTTTTAAGCTCGAAGAGCAAGAGGCAGGCATTTCTAAACTCCTTAAATAAGGATCTGTTACCTGAAAATTTGTCTGGGAGAGATACCTGGGGTTCAGGGTAATTATCTGTAACCTTGGGTTTTGCAGCATAAAGTTCAGAAATGCATTCCCTTAACTTTTGATTGTCTGTTTGTAGTTCTCTAACGGTTTGTGTAAGTGCATCTACACGCTGTGTGAGATTCACAACTTGGTTAGCCACATCTACAGGATCCATGTTCCCTTAATTGCAGGGTTTTGGGCTGGTTTAATATGTCAAGGATTTATTCCTAATTAAATGTCTGAACAATCCTGATTATGAAATGGCTAAAGACCTTAAGCACATATGACAGAATAATTAAATATAGGTTGTGTATATATCTATCTATCTATCTATCTATCTATCTATATATATATATATATATATATATATATATATCTTGTGCAGGACTGGACTGGCACCAAAATAGGCCCGGGCATTTAAAGATGGAGCAGCCGATATCAGTTAGACATCTGTCAGCCAGGTAGCCATAATAGACCAGAACTCATCCTGCAGCACCTCGTGCCTATATGTTTTATTCTTTTTTCATGTATTTCCTTAATAAAAATAAATAAATAAATGAAGAGGCGCTCTGTGCAGTATAAAGTAGAGAGACATTTCCTCATCTTTCGCAGGTGGCAGTGGAAGCAGGTAGATAATTACCTTGTTGGTCCCCTTTACTTCTTCTAAATAACATATCTAGGGACATAGAATAGCTGTCTCAAAGAAGAGCTGACCTGTCCTCGTGCCAATTGCTGCTAAAAGAGCCTTTCTTGTGCTTATTATCTAAAGATGTAAAGGTGCCCCATTCCACCTGCTTCTCAGTGGGTATGCAGGATACAGCTTCCTCTTTGAAGTGTTGTTGCAGGTCCACAGATGAAAGTAGTGTCTCTGTTAGATGCTGGCCTGCTTTTGGGGGTTATAGCATCTGGCTGAAGGTAATTCTAAATGAGCAAAGATTTGTGTAGGGGTTCTCTAAGAGAGCAGTTACAGCCTCCTCAAATTGTTGTAGTAGATGCTCTATAATGGTCTTAGTTTTACCAAATTAAATGGTTCAGTCCACTATCCACAGATTTTCTGCCAGTCATGGCCACTGCCCGGACACACCGTAAATACACTTTTTAATAAAAGTATATCATTTTAATATTAATAAAAAGGTTTTATAAGGGTTAAAATGATATGGTATATGGACTAGAAAAGGCTCCACCAATGTGTATTTGTGTATGTATATGTATAAAGATATATATATATATATATATATATATTTTGCTTGTGCGCTAACTAAATATACACATACGTGTATACATGCACACACAAACATATATACAGTATATAATATATATAGATACACACTGTATATATATATATATATACAGTGTGTATCTATATATATTATATACTGTATATATGTTTGTGTGTGCATGTATACATGTATGTGTATATTTAGTTAGCGCACAAGCAAAAAAATATATATATATATATATATATATATATATTACACACATTAATCTTTATTTAAATATTTTTTTTGACTACACTATCCCTTTAAGGTATTTTAGCACTGATTCTGCTTAGTTAATTATTATAAAAAACAGGTATTTAAATAAACAGACATAGATTCATTTTTAATCTTTAACTATAGCTAAATATAAATACATATTTATATATACACAATAATATTAACACCTAAACTACCTTGTGTGCTCACTGCTATTGCAAAGAACACTTTTCCTATCCTGATTGTTGATGCAAATTGATAAACTACTTTAAAAAGCAAATGAGTACAGTTAATGTGATGTAGGAGGGGGTAAACAAAACCTCACAGATAAATTAGCTAAAAGTATTACCCAAGCCTCCCTGGAATAAAGTGGAACAAGTAAAATTTTCAGATGAATGGAAGCAAAATAAATAATAAATGTATATTGCAATAATGTTTCATTTTCAAAAATGAAACATCTTATGCATGGTTGAAATGCCAAGTTTAAAGTGAATGTCAATTTTGATGCTAAAGTGCCCAGTTTTTAAAAATTTGATTAAAAACAGGGGCACTTTAATTCATCAAAATTTACATTTCACTCCTGTTGAGAAAAAAAACTTACCTTTTAATCTTCACAGCAGCTCCAGCTTCCTCCGCCCGACGCAAAGCTTCTTCCTGGGTATAAAATGAGGAATCCGGCTTCCTCCAATCACGGCGTTGAATCAGACACTGATTCCCCCGGAGGGGAAGCCGTGATTGGAGGATGACCTATCCATCATTTCTGACGTCAAAAATGGCTTGCTAGGACAGGAGGAAGCTGGAGCTGCTGTGAGGATTAAAAGGTAAGTTCCTCCTGTCCTAGCAAGCCATTTTTGACGTCAGAAATGATGGATAGGTCATCCTCCAATCACGGCTTCCCCTCCGGGGGAATCAGTGTCTGATTCAACGCCGTGATTGGAGGAAGCCGGATTCCTCATTTTATACCCAGGAATAAGCTTTGCGACGGGCCGGAGGAAGCTGGAGCTGCTGTGAAGATTAAAAGGTAAGTTTTTTTTCTCAACAGGAGTGAAATGTAAATTTTTATGAATTAAAGTGCCCCTGTTTTTAATCAAATTTTAAAAACCGGGCACTTTAGCATCAAAATTGACATTCACTTTAATGGTATTGGTAGTAATCCAGCAGAACAAGCACACTTTCCAAGAGCTTTAAGCAAAACCAGGCTAAAACCCCAACAAATTATTATTTCAATGTAGTTTTAAGTTTCCTTAATTAAACATTTAACAGGGAGATTAATGTTGAGTTCAATGTCTTTTTAAGAAACTCTAAAGATATTATTGATACAGGTAGCCTGATCAGTTGAATGCTGTTTCCCTTGGTCTGATTTATATATCTTTGGTGTAGAGAATTGTTTTGTCTTTATAGAAATAGATTATCTATCTTTATTCCATGGCCATGGGAGCCAGCTTTGACTTTGCATTAAACTAATTCAGATTGATATTTTTTCTTGTTGCAGACATCTATGGGCCACAGTAGTATTTGTCCATAGATAAATGTATGATACAAGTTTCAAATGGAATGGAATGTTGTAGTAACAAAAGAATATTTTAAAAAGTTAGAATTTTTCAAAGCAGTTTTTCACTTAGTAACCAGTTCATATTCCCAAACCCTATTTCTGTATTTGCAGGCAAGATGTTTTTTTTTTTTTTAGGTGTATAGCTTATAGGTGGCTTATAGGAGTCAGATTTTGTATCAAGAGAAGTAGCAGTACGATCACATGCATACAGATTCTAGAGATGGTGCAAATGTATGTCTTTAAAGAGACAGTGTACTGTTTTCCCTTAATGACTTGTTATACAGCTGCAGAGCATCAAATGTATGGGTAATTGCTCCTTTAGGTTTTTATGCATTTCAAAGTAGCTTTTGCTCATTGAAACCTCAACTTATTGTTCACCAGAACATTCTCATTTAAATGGACTGATCCTCCATGTACAGAAGGCTTCATTATCTTGTCTCTATATATGTATAAAGAACAATATTTAGGTACAGAACTTTCATTTTTAATTGGTAGAGTAAACCTAAAGGTACAATTTCCAATACAATTAATGCTTTGTCTCTGGTATAACAAGTTATAGGGTAATATTGAGAGCTGGCTATTGAGTCTATGGTAACAAACTTAAGTGGTCTACATCTAGACATTGATATTTGAGTATATGTATCAAAACTGTCCTATTAGTGTATTTCTTATAGTTTTGTAACTACCAACTCATGAGATAAAGTTAAATATAATTTCTTCTGTACATTTTTTGTAACACAATGTTGTACTTGTAGCTGATAAGAATTAATTGTATTCCAAGCACTGATACAATGTCACACTAGGAGGTTGATTTTTGCTGCTGCATCTTGATCCAGCAACTTTTCTCTTTAGATATTTTGTGTATATGTTGAGGTTTCAACAGGCAAAAGTTGGTATTTCAAGTGATAAAAAAGGTAAAGGAACTATTTGTAAACAATTTAATACACTTCAGCAGGTAAAATGGATTACTGGGAGCACAATAAAGGGATGTAAACCATTTAAACATGTATAGCAGATATTCGATTCAGTGTGTTTTAAATTAAAATAATTAGCTAACAGTCTGCTGGAAGAAACAGCCTTACTTTGAATTAAATTAATATTTAGTTGCTTTAAGTTGTATTTGCAAAATAGGCAACGGTGGATGCAAATCTCACATATAGACAGTAGGTGGCTCTGTGGGTTCAATGTTAAGAGGTTCCAGTCCATTGAGTTATGTTGCTTCATATTTACAAACATATAAAATAACATATCAAATAACAATGTGAATTGAAAACAAATTAGATCAGATTACAGACATAATAATTTGGTATTCTTATGTAAAATTTTCAGCCCAGGATAGGCCTGAGCTATATTGTCAGAAAATTTTATGTAAATTTAAGTGAGTGTTCAAGAATGCAACTCAGTTTGGCAGTATATAAAGGAGGTTTTTATTAATAATTCACAGTAGGCAAGATAACAGTTTTAGGAGTAGATTACAAGTGGAGCACTATTTATCACTCCCTTTGTGCTCAACCTTGGCTTTTAGCACTCGCTGGGTACCGCATGTATTACAAGTTGAAAGTAAAAAGTTTTACGCACTAACCCGGAGTGTGCAAAAAGCCAAAGTTTGGATATCACAACTATGTTAAAGTATTCCTCCATAGACTTCAGTGTAGCGTAAAAAGAATAAAAAAACTAGCACCTTTACTCGTGTGCAAGCCTGATCGCGTTTTCTCAAGTAAACTAAACCGACATGAAATATTAATATTCACAATGAAAAATATGTTCTATTATACATATATATAAGCTTCTTGATTCATGGACTCCCTCATTTACATATCTCTTCTTTGGCCAGGTGTATCACACAGATCTTAGTCGATGTTTCGGCTCATACAGTGAGCCTTTCTCAAGACAATCTATAAACACAATATTTACAAATGAATCGTATGTACAAAATTTATACTAACACACTTAAGTGCCAGTATATTGACAAACTTGAATTATCATTCCAATTACTATCTCATTATTTGTACAAAACATTTAATATAAAATTTCCAGCCTAACAAATAGTGCATGTATGTAGTAGAAAATAACATATATTTCTATATATAGATTCTTCCTAAAGAGTATATCAACAAACATATTGATGAATGTGCTGCTACTAATGGAGCTAATGTATAAAGTTACCATTGTATCTGTAGTATATAACTCATACATTAATCTGCTACCGGTGAAACTATTAGCTATGTTGGATAACATCCTGGTCAATAAACCTTTTTTATGGCAAATGGACTCTCTGTAGTAATTGTTACCAAAAGACATCTCATGTTAGTAAACGTTTGATACATTTTCAATTAATAGGTTATTTATTATTGTTACAAACTAAGAGCCACCCATTATACATTATCTTAAACACATATATTGTATCCCTGTGAGCATATCGACATTAACGCTTTCAGCCAGTGACCTTGTGTATTTTTCGGCATTTCAAACCGCCATTCCTAAATAGTGAATGATCTGTTTCACTAACAGTGCAGTTAAAATAACCCGTGGTTATAGAGACTGAGTTGATGCAAATTACGTCAGATACAGGGGCGCGTATACACATTGACAAGATCATACGTCAGAATTTTTTGTGACGATTGGCGCAAGCAAGAAATTACAGGTGCCCTAGCACTCACTGCTCAATGCTCAAACTATAGAGCGGAGTAAAGCGTTGCTTAGATTTGTTGCATACAAGGGGATATTATATAGTGATTGCTAACGAGAGTTAGAGGCCAGTTACTTAGATGGAACCATAAGATGGAATAATTAATCAAATTAACATCTAGAATATTGACTGGTTAAAACAGGCTCTATATTACATACTTTGCTAACAAGTCCTAGTCTTATCACCAAAGATACTATGGAATCACTGATACAATGTTACATACTACATACTACACAAGCACAAAGGATATCCACAAATATAAAGTAAATGACAACAATATAGAAATATATAGGAAAGTTAGGAAAGTCCCTAGGGACCGATAAGGATGTGACTTAGGTTTAAAACCCTAAATTTTAGGTTAAAAGGAAAAAGGATGTATAATATCATACAGTGGTAAACTAGTAAAATAAAGATAGGTCCAAATGTGTAATCAGTCCCTTAGGATGCATGGTCCCTAATCTGTATATCCACTGGGCATCTCTTTTTAAAAGTTTCCTCATCCCTTTTCCACCCTTTTATTAAAGGGGCAATCCTGTCTATGACCATAGTTCTAAGTATGGCTATAGTGTGTTTGTTCTCTAAAAATGGCGAGCTACAGGTTGATCACTTGTACCATCCCTATAAGCGTCTCTGATCGCACTCTTGTGGTTGGCAAGGCCCTCTCTGAATGTTGTGCAGGTCTTACCCACATATTTACCACAATGGCAAATGATAATATACACCGCGTAATCTGAGGTGCACGACAATCTGTGCATAATGTTGAATTTTTTTAGATCTGTAGGGATGGTTAAATGTGTCTCCTGCTATTATAGTATTGCAAGTGAAACAACCTGCAACATTTAAAACAGCCTACTCTCCCTCTGGGTAACCATTTCTGTGACTCACAATAAATGTCATGTTTGACCAACAATGTTTTAAAGGCTACTGCGTTTTTTATACACCATACGAGGAGGTATAATACCAGAGAAGGGTAAAGATGGGTCTTCTGATAATATAAAACAGTTTTTGGCCAACGTTTTCTGTATTATTGGACTGGCAGGAGTGTATTTGGTAATGAAATTGATCATCTGAACTTCAACTTTTTTTGCTTCTCACATTATGGATCATAGACCCTTGATCAAGATGAGCAATCTTATTCCATACCTTAGTTATGTCAGACTCTTTATACCCTCTCTGGATAAACCTATCTCTCATTAACTCATATTAGTGATAATTTGTCAAACTTCATCCGAGTTATTTCTTATGACCTTTAGTAGTTGGGATTTCAGGATGACATGTTTTTATTTGTGGAGGATGAAAACTTTGAAATTGAAGGTAGTGTATTCCTTTCGGTGGGGTTTGAGTATAGCTTTGTTTAACATACATTGGTTATCTACTTGGGTTTTAAATATACATAAATCAAGGTACTTGATCTCATTTTGGTCAAAACTCCATTTTAAACTGACTTTTCATTTAGTTTCTTATGCCATATCACAAGTTCAGACTCACTTTCACCTCATACAATTATCAATAATCTATATTAGCGGCGATATAACAGAATGTTTGGATCATTATCAGAAAAACATATTATCTTCATACCATGACATGAAGAGATTAGCAAACAAAAGGGGCCATTGGAGAACCCATGGTCTGTTCCTATCATTGCAAATAATAAGTATTTTCAAATCTGAAATAGTTATGGGTTAAACATTCAATAGTTCAATCATAAATTCGACTGATGGACCTATATAATCCTGATCAGAGGATAGTTTTTGTCTTACAGCCTCTAGTCCAAATGAATGGGGGATATTAGTGTATAAGCTGGCACATCTAAAGTGACCAGTATCACAACTTGAGAAAATGTTTGCTCTCTAAGGCCTAGATTTGGTTTTAGGCTACCTCCGGTATTTGGAGTCACTCAAAATAGGGTCTAACGATCACTTTTCAGCCGCGACTTTTCCATACCGCAGATCCCCTTACGTAAATTGCGTATCCTATCTTTTCAATGGGATCTTTCTAACTCCGGTATTTAGAGTCGTGTCTGAAAGTGAGCGTTAGACATCTAACGACAAAACTCCCAGCCGCAGGAAAAAAGTCAGTAGTTAAGAGCTTTCTGGGCTAACACCGGTTTATAAAGCTCTTAACTACTGTGCTCTAAAGCCTGGTTTCTCAACAGCCGGGCCGTGGCCCAGTAACCCCCCCCGGCCGTGATAGCCCTGCTGGTGGGCCCTGACCTGTCATGCCCCCACTGCACACTCTTACCCTACTGCACACCAGGGGCAGGACGGACCAATCAAGGCCCCAGGAAAACTGAAAAAGCACTGAACCAAATGTATTCAAATTTATGCAAATGAACATGGTAGCCTCTCTGTCCTAATCCCATCAACCTCCAGAGCCAGGACCCCCAACATTAAGGGCCAAAGAAACATCCAGGGCCAGACCTCCACACTCCATGGCCCTCACAACGACAGACCCTCGGCAGGACCCCCCACACTCCAGGGCCCCCCACTAAACCCACACAGAACTGCTTAGTTATTGATAGGGCAAATCCCTGCTGCTTACTATATATATATATATATATATATATATATACACACACACAGTTTATATATATATTCACACCAGCAAAGAAGGCACTCTCAGTTGTACATAAATTCATTTATTTGTTAAGGTAAACGTTTTTGGGGTCTCCCCGTCCTCAGACCGCTGAGGTCTGAGGACAGGGGAGACGCTGAAAATGTTTACCTTAACAATAAAATGAATTTGTGAACAACAGAGAGTGCCTTCTTTGCTGTTGTGAATATTATTCTGATTAAAAGTGCACCCCGGAGGCTCTCTTGGATATTGAGTGCTGGTTCCCTATCTTGCATTAGTGTGTGTGTGTGTATATATATATATATATATATATATATATATATCTACCAGGCCCTGGACATGTCCAGCTAAATTTACCGGGCCTTGAGGTCACTTTGGTTGAGAACCACTGCTCTAAAGTACACTAAACACCCATAAACTACCTATGTACCCTAAACCGAGGTCCCCCCCACATCGCCGCCACTCTAATAATTTTTTTTAACCCCTAATCTGCCGACCGCCACCTACGTTATCCTTATGTACCCCTAATCTGCTGCCCCTAACACCGCCGACCCCTATATTATATTTATTAACCCCTAATCTGCCCCCCACAACGTCGCCTCCACCTGCCTACACTTATTAACCCTAATCTGCCGAGCGGACCTGAGCGCTACTATAATAAAGTTATTAACCCCTAATCCGCCTCACTAACCCTATAATAAATAGTATTAACCCCTAATCTGCCCTCCCTAACATCGCCGAACCTAACTTGAATTATTAACCCCTAATCTGCCGACCGGAGCTCACCGCTATTCTAATAAATGTTATTAACCCCTAAAGCTAAGTCTAACCCTAACACTAACACCCCCTAAGTTAAATATAATTTACATCTAACGAAATTAATTAACTCTTATTAAATAAATTATTCCTATTTAAAGCTAAATACTTACCTGTAAAATAAATCCTAATATAGCTACAATATAAATTATAATTACATTGTAGCTATTTTAGGATTAATATTTATTTTACAGGCAACTTTGTAATTATTTTAACCAGGTACAATAGCTATTAATAGTTAAGAACTATTTAATAGTTACCTATTTAAAATAATTACAAAATTACCTGTCAAATAAATCCTAACCTAAGTTACAATTAAACCTAACACTATACTATCATTAAATGAATTAAATAAAATACCTACAATTACCTACAATTAAACCTAACACTACACTATCAATACATTAATTAAATACAATACCTACAAATAACTACAATGAAATAAAACTAACTAAAGTACAAAAATAAAAAAGAACTAAGTTACAAAAAATAAAAAAATATCTACAAACATAAGAAAATATTACAACAATTTTAAACTAATTACACCTACTCTTAGCCCCCTAATAAAACAACAAAGCCCCCCAAAATAAAAAAATGCCCTACCCTATTCTAAATTACTAAAGTTAAAAGCTCTTTTACCTACCAGCCCTGAACAGGGCCCTTTGCGGGGCATGCCCCAAGAAGTTCAGCTCTTTTGCCTGTAAAAAAAAACATACAATACCCCCCCCCCAACATTACAACCCACCACCCACATACCCCTAATTCTAACCCAAACCCCCCTTAAATAAACCTAACACTAAGCCCCTGAAGATCTTCCCTACCTTGTCTTCACCATACCCAGGTTCACCGATCGGTCCTGAAGAGCTCCTCCGATGTCCTGATCCAAGCCCAAGCGGGGGGGCTGAAGATGTCCATGATCCGGTAGAAGTCTTCTTCCAAGCGGGGCAGAAGAGGTCTTCCATCGATTGAAGTCTTCATTCCAGGCGGCATCTTCCTATCGACATCATCTGGAACGGAGCGGCAGCCATCCTGAAGACCCTCCGACGCGGAACATCCATCCTGGTCGACGACTGAACGACGAATGACGGTTCCTTTAAATGACATCATCAAGATGGCGTCCTCGAATTCGATTGGCTGATAGGATTCTATCAGCCCTATCGGATTTAAGGTAGGAATATTCTGATTGGCTGTTGGAATCAGCCAATCAGAATTTAGCTCGCATTCTATTGGCTGATCGGAACAGCCAATAGAATGCGAGCTCAATCTGATTGGCTGATTGGATCAGCCAATCGGATTGAACCTTGATTCTGATTGGCTGATTTCCATCAGCCAATCAGAATTTCCTACCTTAATTCCGATTGGCTGATAGAATCCTATCAGCCAATCGGAATTCGAGGGACGCCATCTTGGATGACGTTCATTTAAAGGAACCATCATCGTTGTTCAGTCGTCGGCCAGGATGGATGTTTCCGCGGTCGGAGGTCTTCAGGATGCTGCCGCTCCGTTCCAGATGGATGTCGATAGAAGATGCCGCCTGGATGAAGACTTCAATCGGATGGAAGACCTCTTCTGCCCCGCTTGGATGAAGACTTCTACCGGACCATGGACATCTTCAGCCCCCCGCTTGGGCTTGGATCAGGACATCGGAGGAGCTCTTCAGGACCGATCGGTGAAACCTGGTATGGTGAAGACAAGGTAGAAGTAGATCTTCAGGGCTTAGTGTTAGGTTTATTTAAGGGGGGTTTTGGGTTAGATTAGGGGTATGTGGGTGGTGGGTTGTAATGTTGGGGGGGAGGGTAATTGTATGTTTTTTTTACAGGCAAAAGAGCTGAACTTCTTGGGGCATGCCCCGCAAAGGGCCCTGTTCAGGCGTGGTAAGGTATAAGAGCTTTTAACTTTAGTAATTTAGAATAGGGTAGGGCATTTTTATTTTGGGGTGCTTTGTTGTTTTATTAGGGGGCTTAGAGTAGCGTGTAAATAGTTTAAAATTGTTGTAATATTTTTCTTATGTTTGTAGATATTTTTTTTATTTTTTTGTAACTTAGTTCTTTTTTATTTTTTGTACTTTAGTTAGTTTATTTCATTGTAGTTATTTTGTAGGTATTGTATTTAATTAATGTATTGAAAGTGTGTGTTAGGTTTAATTGTAGGTAACTGTAGGTATTTTATTTTAATTTCATTTAATTGATAGTATAGTGTTAGGTTTAATTGTAACTTAGGTTAGGATTTATTTGACAGGTAATTTTGTAATTATTTTAAATAGGTAACTATTAATAGTTCTTAACTATTTAATAGCTATTGTACCTGGTTAAAATAATTACAAAGTTGCCTGTAAAATTAATATTTATCCTAAAATAGCTACAATGTAATTATAATTTATATTGTAGCTATATTAGGATTTATTTTACAGGTAGTATTTAGCTTTAAAATAGGAATAATTTATTTAATAAGAGGTTAATTAATTTCGTAGATGTAAATTATATTTAACTTAGGGGGGTGTTAGTGTTTAGGGTTAGACTTAGCTTTAGGGTTAATACATTTATTAGAATAGCGGTGAGCTCCGGTCGGCAGATTAGGGGTTTAATAATTCAAGTTAGGTGTCGGCGATGTTAGGGAGGGCAGATTAGGGGTTAATACTATTATTATAGGGTTAGTGAGGCGGATTATGGGGTTAATAACTTTATTATAGTAGCGCTCAGGTCCGCTCGGAGATTAGGGTTATAAGTGTAGGCATGTGGAGGCGACTGTGTGGGGGGGCAGATTAGGGGTTAATAAATATAATATAGGGGTCGGCGATGTATAGGCAGCAGATTAGGGGTACATAGGGATAAATGTAAGTAGCGGCGGTTTACGGAGCAGCAGATTAGGGGTTAATAATAATATGCAGGGGTCTGCAGATAGCGTGGGGGGCGGCAGATTAGGGGTTAATAAGTGTAAGGTTAGGGGTGTTTAGACTCGGGGTACATGTTAGAGTGTTAGGTGCAGACGTAGGAAGTTGTTTCCCCATAGCAAACAAATGGGCTGCGTTAGGAGCTGAACGCGGCTTTTTTTGCAAAGTGTTAGGTTTTTTTTTTCAAGCTCAAACAGCCCCATGTTTTCTATGGGAGAATCGTGCACGAGCACCGTTTTTGAGGCTGGCCGCTTGCGTAAGCAACTCAGGTATCGAGAGTTGAAGCTGCGGTTAAAAATGCTCTACGCTCCTTTTTGGAGCCTACGCAGCCTTTATGTGGACTCTCAATACCAGAGTTATTTTTATGGTGCGGCCAGAAAAAAGCCGGCGTTAGCTATGCGGGTCGTCACCGACAAAACTCCAAATCTAGGCTCCTATGGATTTTTAATAAGTTCCATTGAATCTAAGAGGAATGCTTTAGTTTTCTTGACAGTGTCTTGTAGGTGATAATCAACATACTGGGAAATACTGAACCTATAGCAGACACTATAGGGCACCCTGGGGGATTTACTGATCTTTCTGAACCTTAGGGAACACTGTAGATGAATGGGTATTAGGATGGTCAGTGATCATGAACTTGTGAATAGCTTTGTCTATGTATCCACTCTGCAATGCCATATTCAATAGTAAATCTAAAGTAACCTTATACTCCTTAGTAGGATTTCTAGGTAAGACAGAATAGGTCAAAAGTGTTGTTTATCTGCTGTAATAGCTCATTCCTATAATAGTGTCTCCCATTCTTGGCCGCTCAAATTGCCATGTTTTTTGTTAATAGCCTTACATCCCTGTTGTATTTCTCTGGTGAAAATATAGTAAATGTTTGATGGCTGGGTGAGTGTTGATTGTTTCAAACTTAGATTTTGGCCTTCAACATAAGTTTGGGCTGGATGGAAATAGTGTGGGACTTTTGGTACATATCTTTAAGTTTTAACTATTGTTGAAATCTAAAACAAATTAATCTGATTGTCAAATTCATCAACCTTGGGGGTGGGAACATAATTTAGACCCTTACTTAAAAGAGAAATCTATCTGCGATAGTGCCATAGGTTTACCACTTAACCAGGGTATACACATTTTTCTTTGTAGTCTAACTCAACTGTGTGCAATTTTTTTGTTTTTAAAGTTGATCAGTTCTTGCTTATATTTATCCAGCCTTGAGTTTTTAGTTCACCCAACCAGTCTTCACTGGTTGCCACTAGTCAGCAAGTGATTTTTTTCAGATTCAACCATATCTATCTAATTTTTAGTGAGTTTTTTGAGTCGGTTAACTTCCTCAATCACTAATAGTAACCCAAATCTAAAGAACATTTGTTAACGATATAACCCCATTTTTTGCAGATGTCCACATTGTTTTGCCCAATTGTGGGCATATTTCTGATCTGAAAACCACGGGAATGTGTTTTTTACTTGAAATAATCTGCTAGGTAATTAGAATGTAACGTGTAGCCCACTTCCTTTTCTTTTCATGTTTCACAGTCTGTGATACAGGTTCAAAGGTGATTCCCCAATTGTTTCCATATCACAAGCTTGCAGGATCCCATTCTGCATCTTCATCAGTATAAGCAAATAAACTGTCATCCTCATGCATTTCTTGTGGCTGGGTAGATATAGTCCCCAATATATATATAATATATGCAGACACAGGTATAGTGCACGAAGAAGAAAGTGGAGAACCATTGATTGTTACCTGGGGCTGCTTCGGCGTCTCTCCTGGAGCAAAGCTTGCTGTCAAACTCAGCCGTTTGCAGTGGGCATAAATGTAGAAGAAAAAGAATCCCCATTAGTGGTACAGCCAAGGTGAGGGAGATACAAAACTTTAAACGAGGCACATACAAAACTGCTTTACGAGGTATAAGTAAAACGCAATACCTTTATTATGGATGGTTAAAACAATCACAGCATTTGGAAAAGATGGCAGGGACCAGAGAGCATCGGAACAGCCAATAGAATGCGAGCTCAATTCTGATTGGCTGATTGGATCAGCCAATCGGATTGAACTTGATTCTGATTGGCTGATTCCATCAGCCAATCAGAAAATTCCTACCTTAATTCCAATTGGCTGATAGAATCCTATCAGGCCAATCGGAATTCGAGGGACGCCATCTTGGATGACGTCCCTTAAAGGAACCGTCATTCGTCGGGAGACAACGGGAAGAAGAGGATGGATCCGCGTCGCCCTGCTTCCAAGATGGACCCGCTCCGCACCGGATGGAAGAAGATTGAAGATTGCCGCTTGGAGAAGATGTTTGCCGGTCCGGATGTCCTCTTCTTGCCGGATAGGAGGATGACTTTGGAGCCTCTTCTGGACCTCTTCAGCACCGGATGATGGATCGCCAACCCCCGCTTGGGTTGGATGAAGATGTGGAGCCAGGACGGATCGGTGAACCTGGTATGGTGAAGACAAGGTAGGAAGATCTTCAGCGGCTTAGTGTTAGGTTTATTTAAGGGGGGTTTGGGTTAGATTAGGGGTACTGTGGGTGGTGGGTTGTAATGTTGGGGGGGGGTATGGTATGTTTTTTTTTACAGGCAAAAGAGCTGAAATCCTTTGGGGCATGCCCGCAAAGGGCCCTGTTCAGGGCTGGTAAGGTAAAAGAGCTTGTAACTTTGTTAATTTAGAATAGGGTATGGGAATTTTTTATTTTGGGGGGCTTTGTTATTTTATTAGGGGGCTTAGAGTAGGTGTAATTAGTTTAAAATTGTTGTAATATTTTTCTTATGTTTGTAAATATTTTATTATTTTTTGTAACTTAGTTTCTTTTTTATTTTTTGTACTTTAGCTAGTTTATTTAATTGTATTTATTTGTAAGCAATTGTGTTTAATTAATTTATTGATAGTGTAGTGTTAGGTTAATTGTAGGTAATTGTAGGTAGTTTATTTAATTAATTTATTGATAGGGTAGTGTTAGGTTTAATTATATCTTAGGTTAGGATTTATTTTACAGGTAAATTTGTTATTATTTTAACTAGGTAACTATTAAATATTCTTAACTATTTAATAGCTATATAGCAACAAAGAAAATATTCCCAAATTGAAAACTAGTGTGTCTCTCCAATATTAATAATCCAAACCTAATATCGTGGAATCTTCACAAAGGTCAGTTTAGTAGTGGCGGTATGTGGCCCCAGCAGGTCTACACAGCAAACACCCCCAGTGATAAGGAAAAACAGGCATCCACCATTGCGGATAGAGTGAAACAAACTCACCCTTCTGCCAAAATCTTCTCCGATTCTAGACGATAAACTGGCTCAAGGGCTGTACATGGTATGCGCTGATAGAGATCCTCCGCTTGGCGTGTAACGCTGCTGATCTTTCTCTGTTTCAAGCGTCCCGGCGCCTAGGCATGACGTCTAAACTGGGGGTGTGTGTGAGACTGCGAGCCCATTGGCTGAACCGCTCCGTGGTGAATCCTTCCTTAGATGACAATCCGCTTCCAAACTGAAGCATTAAACGCTAAGAAGGTAGGACCGGAGTATCCCTAAAGATATGGGATTAAAAGCAATCAGACATTTTTTGGAACCCATTTATGGTACAGACAGTGAAGCTACCAAATACATCTTAAGGGTGACTGTGTTCTTGTTAGAACACAATTATTTCTTGTTTTGAAGGGGTCTACTATCTGCCAGAGACAAGGGACAGCCATGGGGGCAAAATTTGCCCCCTCATATGCTAACATCTTCATGGGCTGGCTCGAGAGAACCTTTGTCTACTCAGATAGTGACCCCTTCAGGAAATATATCCACTGTACAAACGTTTCATAGATGACCTACTAATTGTATGGTCATCAGATAAGATGAACGCAGAGAAATTTGTACAGTATTTGAATACTAGTGAAAACGGGGTACAAATTTACCTATGAATGGAGTAAATTTTTCCCATCAATTTCCTAGAGGTGACCCTAGTAGGTGATTTCAAACACTGGCCCTAATCACTTCTAGGTTGTATAGAAAGCCAATCTCTGGCAACACACTCTTGCACCACAAAAGCTCACATCCAAGGCATGTATTTAAGGGAATTGCCAAGGGGCAATTGCTACGTACTAGACGCCTATGCAGTTCAGACCAGGACTTTGCTGTTGAAAGCAATGAGTATGGTAGACAAACTAGTGGAAAGGGGGGTACCGGCCGGAGATGGTCAGAAACGTGGGCTAAGGAGGTGGCTGGGGGTGAGTAGGCAGGAGGCCCTAAAACACAAATACAAGAGTGACATGGATGATAGAACCATGTTCATCACCAAGTATTCTACAGAGTATGATGAGGTGTGTTCCATTCTCAAAAAATATTTTCCTATATTGTATGGGGCACAAAGCCCTAAAGGAAGTGGTAACTAAGGGTTTCAAATGCATTTATTCCAAAAATATGACTTTGGGGCAACATATTATCTCCTTCCCTATTACCCCCTACAAAGAAGCCTTCCTCCCTCTGTGCTTGGTATCCAAGGAACATTCAAATGTGGTGACGGGAGGTGCCAAGCCTTGTGATTATTTGGTAGAAGGTAAGGAATTTTATTCCTGTACCACAAACAAATTTTTAAAACCAACGGCTTATAAAATGTTTCAACACCTTATACTATATACCTAATTGAGTGTACACAACATCACCAACAGTATGTTGGTAAAACTAGTCGAGATGTACGTACCCGAATACGGGAACACTTGGGTTACATTTAAAACGAAGAGTACAGTTCAGCACCTCATCCAGACACTTCATTGAAACACATGCTTGTTTAGTCAATACCTTCAAATGGAGGGCCTATCGAAGTAATAAAAAAAACCGTTTAAGAGGGGGAGACCAAGGATACACTCTTAGCCAGACGTGAAACCTTCTGGATTTTTTAAATTAAGGACTAGAGTTCCTGATGGAATATAACTCAGAGTTCGATCTGATTAATCATTGGCAATAAGCCAATATGAACGGGCTATAATTTTATCTGCCCACTGAGCTGTGCCCTTGGTCTATCACAATATACGTGATTACTTATTTTACTATCCATTATCACTTTATGTGATTATTTATCCTTATTTGTACTGTAGTAGTGGCAACACTTGCCACCTTCCAGCCAACCGTTTACCCTTTACACGTTTTTGGCCGACTCCGGGCCGATATCCCAATATGCAATCACATAACTTTATGTGCTTGCAGAGGTGACGACGCCAGTACTGTACAGTTAACTATATACTGTTCACATGTTAGGTAGCACATGTGCATTATCACCCCCTCTCTGGAGCTTTCAGTCCCTATTAACACATATAATATCTTTTTTAATTTTTCCAAGTCATAAACATATGTAATACTCTGCACATCATATAATAGGGGTTTATTTCGACTCTGACAATCTATATATACATTTTATAGATTGTGTACTTTAAGAATTTACATCACCTTAAATATTACCATTGATATTTTCTATAATGACTATAGGTTTGGTGTTAGTAGATACCTATTTGGGCCATAATGGATCGGAGCTTCTCAGTTACTGACCTATTGTTAGCTATAGGACAAGTGGTATACTTTTACACCTCACATCAATATATATGCCTTTAGCTTATTAGTTTATTATCATTGTACTACCTCAGTGTTCAGTACCCTTATATATATATATATAAGGTATGAACTTCACCTGAAAGAATAAATCGTATTAGGATACCCTTAGATATTAGAACTATAGAGCTTAATATGCCTTAAATCGAACTACATGTTTTTCATCAGTTCTGCTATAATTAAATACTATGATCACGCTGTTATTCTGAGGTGTCCTAATCTACGAATAGGTTAAATCTAATAGGCTTCTTTCAGACAATTGTGTTATTTTGGTAGATTTTTAGGGGCTTCTTTCAGTCAATCGAGATCTATGTATTATATTACATCATAGATATGAGTATGAGTATATATCACTTTTGCCCTTGAATTATATGCGATATGAGAAATACTTTCTCTAAAACATTTTTCCCTTGATATATAGAGGGATTACATCTATTTATGTAGTAATATATTCAATAATATGGTATATATACAATAATACTAAAACAATCTTAAATATATGTTTAGATATAGGATGTAAGAATTATTTAGATATTATTACAACCTCTTTCCTTTCTGTAAATATTATCTGTCACTTCCTAGAACATACTGGGGTAAAATAGTTTTCATTAAAAAATCCCAAGTTTCAGTTTACATAGTTATCTAGCTCCCACTACCCCTTTTCAGCACTCATGGATTTAATATTGTTTCAGCAAACAACGCCCTCTAACTAACCAATTAGAGAATAGTAAAGTATTTCTAAACCAATACAATTTTAAGATGTACAGGTTTTACGATTACGGCCGAGATAGCCGAAACTAGTCAGACCCTTTCATCCCTGTTCTATGTTTCCTGCTGCTGCTCGGAATTTTATCACATGTACTTTAAATAAATAAAGATGAACTCTTTTTACCGGATGAAGCTGCGCCCCTTTTCTTTCTTACTATTTAATAGCTATTGTACCTGGTTAAAATAATTACAAAGTTGCCTGTAAAATAAATATAAATCCTAAAATAGCTATAATATAATTATAATTTATATTGTAGCTATATTAGGATTTATTTTACAGGTAAGTATTTAGCTTTAAATAGGAATAAGTTATTTAATAAGAGTTAATTTATTTCGTTAGATTTAAATTATATTTAACTTAGGGGGGTGTTAGTGTTAGGGTTAGACTTAGCTTTAGGGGTTAATCAATTTATTAGAATAGCGGTGAGCTCCGGTCGTCAGATTAGGGGTTAATAATTGAAGTTAGGTGTTGGCGATGTTAGGGAGGGCAGATTAGGGGTTAATACTATTTATGATAGGGTTAGTGAGGCGGGTTAGGGGTTAATAACTTTATTATAGTAGCGCTCAGGTCCGCTCGGCAGATTAGGGGTTAATAAGTGTAGGCAGGTGTCGGCGACGTTGAGGGGGGCAGATTAGGGGTTAATAAATATAATATATGGGGTCGGCTGTGTTAGGGGTTAGCAGATTAGGGGTACATAGGGATAACGTAGAGTGGCGGCGCTTTGCGGTCGGAAGATTAGGGGTTAATTTATTTTAAGTAGCTGGCGGCGACGTTGTGGGGGGCAGGTTAGGGGTTAATAAATGTAATACAGGGGTCGGCCGGGGTTAGGGGCAGCAGATTAGGGGTACATAAGTATACGTAGGGGTGGCGGTCGGCAGATTAGGGGTTAAAATTTTAATCGAGTGGCGGACGGCGGTGTGGGGGGACCTCGTTTAGGGGTCATAGGTAGTTTATGGTTGTTAGTGTACTTTAGGGTACAGTAGTTAAGAGCTTATGAACCCGGCGTTAGCCAGAAAGCTCTTAACTCCTGCTATTTTCAGGCGGCTGGAATCTTGTCGTTTAGAGCTCTAATGCTCACTTCAGATAAACGACTCTAAATACCAGCGTTAGAAAGATCCATTGAAAAGATAGGCTACGCAAATTGCGTAGGGGGAATCTGCGGTATGGAAAAGTCGCGGCTGAAAAGTGAGCGTTAGTCCCTTTAATCAATGACTCCAAATCCCAGCGGGCGGCCAAAACCAGCGTTAGGAGCCTCTAACGCTGGTTTTGACGTGCTACCGCCCGAACTCCAAATCTATGCCTATATATGATGTTTTATTTTGTAAAATATATATCTATATCGAATAATAGCAAATGAGCACACACTGGTTCAAGATGATAACAGCTTGGCAAAGTAACCTGTTGTTAAGGGTATTTCATACATTGATAACAGGTAACGCTGTATTAATTCTGTAGAGAGATGGTCCTACTCCAGCTACACGTAACAATGTGGTTAATGCTGGAAGACACTTTGTGCAATAGTAACACTGTAATCACATCAATGTAACAAGCTCACTTGGGTAAGCACAACTCGTGACAGCAAACCAGCAAGTAGAAAATTGGCTCATACCTTGTTCATTGAAGCATATACCTGACAAACATACGAGGGGTAACAAGTGGCTAGTCTCACCATACTGTTTTGCCACTGTGTACGGATACCAAGCTCCACTGGATGTGCGGAAAGATGCATGCGATGCCTCACTCGGTTATGTGACCCAATGGGCTGACGCTGCCTCGTAGTTCCTCTTATCAGCACTGTAGCGGATTGCAACTCCCAACAGGTAGTTGCAAAGCCAAAACAAAAATTACGCAATCCGATGCACGGTGGAAAAATTCAAAGTTTATTGTGCAAAAGTGGAAAATCATATATCTATATCGGCTGATGATGAATTGCAGCATATAGTTATAACAGGGCTGCAGGTTCTCTTATCAGAAGGATGTTACAACTGGGTAATATTTTTATCCTCTAGGGAATTGCCCTCTCAAAAAGCTACTATAGCTCATGGCTAGAAACAAGGGGTGTGTAGAGATGTGGAATGGTTCATGCATTCCATGTAGTTTCATTAACAGAAGTCATACTTTTGAGTCCAACAGGCAGACGATATAATGTTGAATCTTGTGTCATTGTAGTAGAAACACCAAAAATCTGGTGTATCTGATCTGGTGTACCCTGCTGTAATAAGCAGTATGTAGGGTGTACCTCCCGGGAGGTAAGAGAATTCGACACGCACCTCTCTGATATCAAAAAGATCAGAGCAACGTTCAGAACTAGCTAAACATTTTATAACTGAACAGTGTTCTAATTCCACATTTAGATGGATGGTGATGTGGAGGAGATGTTACCAAAATTGCTCTTTAAAGGGAAGCATTTTGGATTTTCACCCTAGAAATATGAGTCCCCAAAGTTACAATTCAGTATATGACATCATAAACTTTTGAGGAATGATTCCCAATTTATTAATCATACATTAAGACTGTTTGATTATATAATCTACACAAGATAGTTGTCATGGAGGTAAACAACTTTACAAGACAAAATGTGAAATGTAACACTATTGTGATTTGGTAAACACTAGCCTTCAAAGTGAAACCAAGTAGTCTAGTGTAAAGTTGTTATAAAGTATAGTTTTCAGGATATACTGAATACTTAAATATATACCCCAGGTGTCACGTTAGACCCTTATTGAGGGGAGAAGCGACATGTTAGACATTAGTTTAGAAAATATGCGGAAAATAGAATCTCTATTTGTAATCCTCAGTGATCTCTGTAGAAAATCCTTAAGTAAGGTAAACACAAATTTCAGAGTTGTAATCCACAATGAAAGGTTAGAAGTAGTTATTCATCAAATAACATATAGACAAGTCACACTTGGTATGAATTCTTAATATTCTGCTGAGGATAATACACAATTGGAAAACACAGCCTCAATCTTGAAGCAGATCACAAATCAGGCTAATGCAAAGTATGTGCACAGTATGTGTTGAATAGTAATCCCCAGTTAGCATGAGAAGCGGTAGATATACAGGCAGGAGAAACACAAAACAGTAGTTGTGGAAGGTTAGAAAATGTTACTCACAAAGTTTGTTGTCCGAACCTGCTGCCTGTTCTGACTCCTTGTGCGCGCACAATTTGGTCCCAATCACTTCCTGTTAGTGTTGCAAGAAAACAGATCCCTGCTTGTAGAAAAAAAGGAAACAGCTTCTCTGTAGTTGTTAAGATGCCAAGACACTACAGGCTAGGAATTAGCAAGAAGTTAGAGGTCTGCAGATTCCAATGCTGACAGGAGTGTTGTCCTCTTGTTAAAGAAATGACTTTGTTAAACAATGAATCCTGAGGAGGAAATTGAAGTTAGGTATCTGTGAAAATCTCAGAGAGTAAGGCTCAGAGTTACTCTAGAAAGAGAAACAAAATACTAAGCAATGCTAGTTAGGAGAGCAGGTGTTAAAATAGGTGATGAATCACTGTGATTGGTGAAACCAACTTAAAGGTAGCAGTAACAGTCAAAACCCCTGACATGATCCCCCCGTCAAGCAATGCTGATCCTCAGCTTAAGGTCTAGGAGAATCCGGGAATTTCTGATGGAACTGGGAGACCAATTTAGGAGCATAGATATTAGTAGAAGGTTCCCACGTATCATCATCCTTGGTGAAGTCTTCTTCCAATCTAACCAAGTATTGCAATACTCCTTTGGAAATCCTAGAGTCAATAATCTGATCAACCTCATATACATCTGTATCTTTGTAATTCAAGAGACGAAGGTGTGTGAAGAAGCTTGAACTCTGGTTGGGTTATAAGGATTGAGGATGAGATACATGAAATGTAGCATGTATTTTCATGGAAGAGGGTAGGTCTAAAGTAACGGCGTTAGGATTGACTACTTTGAGAATTTTGAAAGGTCCCACACAAAACTTTTGTGTTAGATTCCTACTTGGCACTTGTATTCGTAGGTTCTTGGTTGATAACCATACTGGTCTCCCGATTTTATACTTAGGAGGATCTCTATGTCTTAAGTTCGTAGTGATATTTCTGTGAGTTTTGAGCCTTAATAATGTTCTCTTTTATAAAATTGAAGTTGTCCTGTAAAGAATTATTCAACTCATCAACCCAAAAGGTGAATCAGAAGGGGTTGATGAGATGGAAGTGAAAGTGGGGTGGTATCCGTAATTTGCATAGAAGGTGTAAGATTGGTTGAAGAATTAGTAAGGTTGTTATATGCCAAATTCTGCGAAAGAGAGATATGAAATCCAATTATGTTGTTGATAAGCACAAAAACATCGTAGGTATTCGTCCAACCATTGGTTTATTCTCTCCACTTGTCCATTTGATTGAGGATGGAATGAAGTAGTGAATTGGTGTTTTGATATTAAGGGCTTTGCATAAAATTTCCAAAACCTTGAAGTAAATTGAGATCCCCTGTCAGAAATCACAGGACTTGGTACTCATGTAACTTGAGGATTTGATCCATAAAAAGTCTGGCTGTTTCAGGTGCAGTGGGTATTTATGAAATGTGTAGAAAGTGAGCAATTTTGAAAAACTATCAACAACCACCATTATAGTGGTATGATTTTTAGAGGGAGGTAAATCCACTATGAAGTCTATGCCAATTTGTTTCCATGGTCTATCAGAAATCAGGTAGGGGCATAAGTAGTCCATATGGGCTCTTTTTCTCTTGTTTTGCAAGTTTGACATATAAGGCAGGTTTTTATGTAGTCAGAAATTGACTCTTTTCATGTCTGGCCACCAATACGCTCTGCTGATCAACTCTAATGTACGTCTCTCTCCTGGATGACCTGCAAGAGGTTAATCATGCTGCTCTTGTAGAAATTTGATGTCTTAAAGGTTCAGGTAAGAATATTCTGTCTTTGTAGTAATATATTCCATTCCGGTTAATTAGCTGAACCTTAGAGTTAGGTTAGTGGCATATGTGAGAGCTTTTGTATGTCTGTTAAAATGTCAGAAGTTAAACCAATGAATCGTTCAGCTCGGAATAATATTTGTATAACTGGTACTTTGAGATGGTGGACTCGATTGGCGAGAGAGGGCATCAGCCTTACCATTTTTACAAGCCGGGCGAATAGATTATCTGGAAATCAAATCTTGCAAAATACAGACTCATCTAACCTGTCTGGATGAGAGAGTCTTATTATTTTGGAGATACTGAAGGTTTTTTGTGGTCAGTATAAATCAAAAAAGGTTTTCTTAGCCCCTTCATAGGAGGTGTCGCCAGAATTCTAATGATCTTCGGATTGCTAACAATTCTTTATCACGATTGCGTAGTTTTTCTCAGCTGAACTCATGGATCTTAGAAAAGAAAGAAATGGGATGCATCGGTTCATGAGGTGCCTTCTGTTGGGACAAGACTGCACCTATAGCATAGTCCTGAAGAGTCCACCTCCAGAATATACTGAAGGTTAGGATTAGGTAGATGTAAGATGGGAGCCTTTGGTGAACAATGTTTTCAGGTGTTCAAAGACAGCGGTTATGTTGTTGTTCCCAAAGAAATGGGTGTGTAGTACCAAGTAAGTTGAGTCAATGGTTTAACAATTCTAGAAAAATTCCTTATGAATTTTCTATAATAATTAGCAAAACCTAGAAACCTTTGTAGGGATTTGCGGTCATGAGGTTGTGGCCAATTTTTTACTGCTTTCAACCTTTTCAGACTGCATCTGTACGCCTTCTGAGGAGATGGTATACCCCCAAAAAGGAAATAGTAGATTGTGGAGACGAACATTTCTCGAGCTTGGCATATAACTTATGTACCTTTAAAACGGGCCAGCACCCAGCGTACGTGTTTTATGTGGTCAGAAATATTCTGAGAGTAGATCAGGATGTCGTCTAAATAGACAACTAAACAAACATCTAAGAGATCGTGAAATATATCATTTATAAAGTGCTGGAAAGTTGCGGGGGCATTACAAAGGCCGAATGGCATCACAAGATATTCAAAGAGCCCATACCTAGTTCTAAAGGCAGTGAGCCATTCGTCGCCTTCCCTTATACGAATAAGGTTGTAAGCCCCACGCAAGTCAAGTTTTGTGAACACTGTGGCATCAGTAAGTCGTTCGATCATTTCGGGAATTAAAGGGAGTGGATACCGATTTTTTACGGTCCGTTTATTGAGCTCCCTATAATCTATGATGGGACGAAGAGTGGAGTCTTTATTAGTCACAAAAAACATACCTGCAGCTGCAGGAGAGGTAGACGGTCGGATGAAACCTTTCTTTAGGTTGTCTTGCAGATATTCTTTTAAATGTTCTAGTTCAGGTTGGCTAAGGGGGTAAAGATGACCTACAGGTAGTGTTGCTCCTGGGATTAATTCAATTGGGCAGTCGTATACCCGGTGAGGTGGAAGTGTATCAGCTTCCACCTTACTAAACACTTCCTGGAAATCTAGATAGTGAGTCGGTATAGGAGGTACATCAGTGCTAGTGTGTAGTACTGCTGTTTGAGGAAAACAAGTATTTTTACAAAATGTTGATTGAAAGGTCAAAGTGAGTGATGACCAGTCTATATTAGGATTATGTAATTGTAGCCAGTATAGACCTAAAACAACTTGGAAATGTGGTGAAGGTATAACGTCAAAGGTAATATACTCAGTATGTCCCCCTTGAGTGGTCACTAATAAGGGAATTGTTTTGTGCGTGATAGGACCGTTTTCTAGTACGGAACCATCAATAACCTTGAGAGAGACAGGGTGTTTTTTTTCAACAGTGGGTATTTTATTAATTTGTACAGTGGTGTTGTCAATGAAATTGCCAAAAGCTCCAGAATCCACTATGGCATTGATTGGCAGACGTCTAAGGTCCCACTGTAACAAGAGAGATAAATTGCAATAAGAAGGTAGTTCATCAAGTCTTGTTACATTATTTACAATATTAAACTTACTCTTTTTGTTTTTAAGTAGAATGGGACAGACTGTGACCATGTGACTTGGGTTTGCACAATACATGCATAAGTGGTTGTTCCTTCTTCTCATTCGTTCTTCGGCAGTGAGTGGTCCCCTAATTACCCCGATATCCATAGGGGTGACGGGGTCATTAGTTGTAGGTCTTGAGTGTGTAGTGCTGGACGATGGGACCTTAGAAGCAGGTTCAGTGTAGGTGCGTTCTGCCTTACGTTCTCTTAGCCTACGATCAATCTGAGTTGCTACTTTCATGAGAGCATCCAGAGTACTTGGCATCTCTATCCTTGCTAGTTCGTCTTTAACGGAATCAGAGAGGCCGAGCCTAAACTGATTGCGGAGTGAAACCAAACTCCAGGCTGAATCGGAAGCATATAATTTAAATTCTGTGATGTAATCCTCCACAGATTTTTTTCCTTGTTTAAGGTTTCTCATTTTTTGTTCTGCTGTGAGTTGGATATCTGTATCACTGTATAACTCATCCATAGCAGAGAAAAACCCAGAGAAAGAATTTATTAGAGGGTCATTGGTTTCACATAGGTGGTCAGCCCATACCCTAGGTTCTGACCTGAGAAAAGATATTGTAGAGAGTACCCTTACCCTGTCTGTTGGGTAGGTGTGAGGTTTTAAGTTAAATAGGAGGTGGCAAGCATTTTTAAATTGTCTGTAAGACCGCCTGTCTCCAGAAAAGGAGTCAGGTAAACTAACTTGTGGTTCAATAGTTGAGGTGTGCGGGTCTTTCAGATCCTTTATCATTTCTCTAAGAACCTGTGTTTCTAGTTGTAGGTCTAATATTGCTTGCCCCATTTTATCCACCTTTTGGTTTAGGTTAAATACAAACTGGGGTATTTCAGCAGGATCCATACTTGTGACGTAACTTTTTTAGGCTTAGTATTATGTCATGGTAGGTAACAACTTTACAAGGACAAAAATGTGAAATGTAACACTATTGTGATTTGGTAACACTAGCTTCCAAAGTGAAACCAAGTAGTATAGTGTAAAAGTTGTTTATAAAGTATAGTTTTCAGGATATATCGGAATATACTTAATTATATACCCAGGTGTCACGTTAGACCCTTATTGAGGGAGAAGCGACATGTTAGACATTAGTTAGAAATATGCGAAAATAGAATCTCTATTTGTAATCCTCAGTGATCTCTGTAGAAAATCCTTAAGTAAGGTAAACACAAATTCAGAGTTGTAATCCACAATGAAAGGTTAGAAGTAGTTATTTCATCAAATAACATATAGACAGTCACACTTGGTATGAATCTTAATATTCTGCTGAGGATAATACACAATTGGAAAACACAGCCTCAATCTGAAGCAGATACAAATCAGGCTAATGCAAAGTATGTGCACAGTATCGTGTTGAACTAGTAATCCAGTTAGCATGAGAAGCGGTAGATATACAGGCAGAGAAACACAAAACAGTAGTTGTGGAAGGTTAGAAATTGTACTCACAAAGTTTGTTGGTCCGAACCTGCTGCCTGTTCTGACTCCTTGTGCGCGCACACATTTGGTCCCAATCACTTCCTGTTAGTGTTGCAAGAAACAGATCCCATGCTTGTAGAAAAAAGGAAACAGCTTCTCTTGTAGTTGTTAAGATGCCAAGACAACTACAGGCTAGGAATTAGCAAGAAGTTAGAGGTCTGCAGATTCCAATGCTGACAGGAGTGTTGTCCTCTTGTTAAAGAAATGACTTAAACAATGAATCCTGAGGAGGAAAATTGAAGTTAGGTATCTGTGAAAATCTCAGAGAGTAAGGCTCAGAGTTACTCTAGAAAGAGAAACAAAATACTAAGCAATGCTAGTATAGGAGAGCAGGTGTAAAAATAGGTGATGAATCACTTGTGATTGGTGAACCAACTTAAAGGGTGCAGTACAGTCAAAACCCTGACAATATATTTAGGGCTTATTTTTGCTTATCATAAGGTTATGATTTCTATCAACAGAGGTAATTACTAGAACTCTTGTGTACATATAAATATGCCCACCGGGTTTCTGCTTTTACCACTAATATAAATTATGCAGATCAGTCAGTATATTTAAGTACATGTATCAGGTTATGATTATTATGTTATGGAAATGTAGTTATTTATCAACATCATATGGTATTTGTATATTTTCTGTAGAAAATATAGGAAGATAAGTAAACAGGATACTTTAGATTTGTTTGTATTTATGTCACATGATAGGGTATTAACCAATGGTTTAAATTTCAGTGATGTTTTTATATGGTTACGTCTATGATTAAGGCTATGAGCGGAAACCTGTCAGATGCTTCATAGTCACTGCTGTTTTAACTTTTGTAACAATAAAATCTTGTTTTAAGTGGAGTCTGTGCCAGAATCTTCAGCTTACTTCGTTGCATTATTCCATCCGCCATCTGAACGCTCGTGTCTCTCAGACACGCATCACTGAACATCACATTGGCACGCCAACATACCTAACGTGATGATGTCACGTAAGTTCCGACGTTGTCATAGCAACGTCCATAAACAATACAGTGAGGCGCGTAACCTAACTGCAGGCAACTGATGGATGGATACATACAGACATAGTGCGCACGGCGCACAAGGCCCTCAGTAATAGGTAAGGATGTAGTCAAGGCAACAAACGTAACACAACACCGCAAATTATCAAACATATGAATACACCAGACAGTAACAGCGGTACTATGTAAAATATGTGTCAAACGTTAAGTAAACACCCCGGGGATTATTGGGATATACCCTATTTGATCGCTCACAAGATCACAATAATCAGAAATGAAATGTCCAATAAACATCAGCTTGCCCCAAACCTGAGTGACAAACTACTGTATGAACATATAAACGAAACATCAAAAAGAACATAATTAGATATGCAGTGCACATAAATGCATAACAGATTAGAAGCTCATATTCACTAATAAGTGAAACTACATAACATAAGCAGTGTTGCATAATCAGTACAATTACACAATAGGATGATATTAATCAAATAAATTATATGGCATCACACCTCAATGAGGTATGTTAGAAACTTTAGTAAATAGCAAGCACCCATCTGGATAGGAAGATATGTACAACAGGGTCATGGGAGTATTCAAAGATTACATGAGGACTTAATTAAAACGGGCTGAAGTCCAATGACATGTTGATCCACCTTCTTTCAAGTTGTAATAGTCCTCTTAGCCCCTATGCCACCTCTAGGCATAAAGGGCACATGGTCGATTAGCATAGATCTTATGCTTAAAATGGCATGTTTGTGATTTGAACAGTGGCGTGACCACTGGTTGGTCCGATTCACCCTTTGTTAGGGCCTCCAGTATGGCACACCTGTGGTTTGCCATTCTCTCCCGGAAGGTGGTTATCGTTTATACTCGCTACATAGATGACGTCTTCATGGTATGGAGGGGCAGCGAGGTGATGTTGCGTGAGAGGTGTGTCACATTTTAATTCCATGGCGAATCCTATTCGGTTCAAACTCGAATTTCATCTAAATAATATACATTTTTTAGACTTGAGTGTTTTTAAAGGTTGATGCCTGTGGGGAAGTGCAGTTTGGTACATCGTTGTATACGAAACCTACGGACTGTAATTCATTACTTGATGCAAGAAGTTTTCAGCCCAGGCACCAAAAGAAAGGTGTTCTCACCTCTCGGCTCACTCGTTGTCATTAGAAAACAATAGCAAGATACCCATTATGCAAATTCAAATGAAGGAAATGGGAGAAAAATTGACAAAAAGAGGCTATGCGATGGAGGATTTACGTGGCATCCAGGAGAGACTAGCTCAACACAGATGTCACTGTGGATACCAAACACTGTGGTTAAGAACACCCGTGGACAATTGAATATGGTCACAACATTTTCACCTAAATGTGAACGGCTGACAGAAGCGGTTACCGGAGACACTGGCCGGTGGTTGAGACTCAGCCCACACCCCCATTTCAGAGAATGACAGCTCCTAGGATGGTATATTGCAGGGCAAATAACCTGAGAGATGTATGGTCAAATCTGATCCCATTAAACAACTACAGAAAGGAGACATGGATAAGTCGGCAAAAATGGGTTGCTTCCCGTGCGGCAGCTGCACTACTTGCAATAGTTATGCTGAGGGGTTGACACATTCCAGCACCCGCACAATAACCACAGATTTCAAAAATTAACCACCCGACTGACATGCACAAGTACTTTTGTCATATACATTTTGATATGCCCATGCTCTAAGAGTCCTACGTCGGCAAAACGATAACCACCTTCCGGGAGAGAATGGCAAACCACAGGTGTAACAACACTGGAGGCCCTGACAAAGGGTGAATCGGACCAACCAGTGGCACGCCACTGTTCAAATCACAAACATGCCATTTCAAGCATAAGATCTATGCTAATTGACCATGTGCCCTTTATGCCTAGAGGTGGCAATAGGGCTAAGAGACTATTACAACTTGAAAGTAGGTGGATCTACAGGCTGGATACGCTGGCTCCAAGGGGTCTTAACATGTCATTGGACCTTCAGCCCGTTTTATTAAGTGCCTCATGTAATCTTGAATACTCCCATGACCCTGTTGTACATATCTTCCTTATCCAGATGGGTGCTTGCTATTTACTAAAGTTTCTAACATACCTTATTGGGGTGTGATGCCATATGATTTATTTAATTAATATCATCCTATTATCTAATTGTCTGATTATGCAAACACTGCTTATGTTATGTAGTTTCACTTATTAGTGATATGAGCTTCTAATCTGTTATGCCATTTATGTGCACTGCATATCTAATGATGTTCTTTTTGATGTTTTCTTTTATATGTTTCATACCGGTAGTTTGTCAACTCAGGTTTGGGCAAGCTTGATGTTTATTGGACATTTCATTTTGATTATTGTGATCCTGTGAGTGATCAAACAGGTATAGCCCAATAATCCTGCGTTGTACTTAACATTTGACACATATTTTACATAGTTACAGCTGTTAGGCGTCTGGAGTATTCATATGTTTGACAATTTGCATGTTGTGTTTATGTTTGTTGCCTTGACAACATTCTTACCTATTACTGTGCGCCTGTGTGCGCGTGCGCCACTATGTCTATATGTATCCATCAGTTGCCTGCAGTTAGGTACGCGCCTCACTGTATTGTTTATGGACGTTGCTATGACAACGTTGGGACTTACGTCATCAACGTTAGATATGTTGGCGTGCCAATGTGACGTCAGTGATGCGTGTCTGAGAGACACGAGCGGTCAGATGGAGGTAACTATACTTGTAATAAGGAGTGTGTTTTTAATTGTTTGTCATTAGTTTTAGGTGCTTGGGTGTACTTGTCTTTTTGATTTTTGACATTTGACAAAGGCACAGTAATGTGCCAAAACGTTATGTCTGGATTTTAAATATGAATTAATAAAATGATTTTTTTTTATAAAAAAAAAAGCCCACTGAGTGCCTGCATCTTTGGATTGTTTATATATACATATTTTAACATGTATATGTATGTATCTCTATGTTAAAGCCCTTTGCACACTTTTTTTTTTTTAACGCCTGAGACCTTGAGCCTTTATAACTTTTTAATGCAATTTTCTTTTAAATACTATTTTTAGATAGTGTAATTATGAGTGTGACTCTATTTTATAATGTAGTTTTGATGTATTTTGTGCAACTTTTTATTTGAGCGTAACAGTTACCAGAATTATGAGGTTGTGCTATCCTGACGTGCGTTAAATTCAATGGCTTGAGCGAACGCGTTTTACTTTCAACTTGTGAAACGCAGCCGCAATAAATCCATTGTTG